>NW_025899877.1:0-49847 GCF_022539505.1 Lolium rigidum
CAGTCACTCAACATTCATTTACGCAGCCCCGTTAAAGATGCCCTTAGGTCAAAAGGAACCGTTTGGTTCCGTGCACAGCTCACCAAGATGGACGGACGGAGGACCGGCGGAAAGTTCGGATGGGCGCCGCGTGCCATCCGTGCACGTCTCGGTAAATAGCACCGGGCGCATGAGGCGCCGGCCGGAGGTAGTATTGGTACACCGCTGATGACTGTCGTAAAAGTAGGAAGCACCGGGCACGTCCCGGACTTCCAGCAGTCGTGTGCAGTAGCAGTGCATCCCCCTGGCTGCGTACGGTTGACTGACTGAGTGACTGGGTTGGGTTTTACTCCGTGCAGATGAATGCACCTATGTACTAGGTGTCGTGCGCATCGAGCGATGTGATGATCTTCTTCAGGTATGGTGTGCACGTCCGTGCACTGCACACCAGTCAGTCGCGTGCGTGATCGTGATAGGCCAATTAACAATTTGGCCGCTTCAACCCGGTGGTTGGTCTCGCTTGACCGGATAGCCTGGAGAGCACTTGCCCTCTTCCCAGGTCCAACCCATTCGTGGCCTCGTCATCTCCTTTTCCTGTAACTACAACATACTGTCTGTAACGAGCACTGTCATTTCCCATGATAGTAGGCGATTATGGATTTATGGCTGTGTGCTCGTGTGTGTATTAAGCCGGCCACAGCTGTAATTCTGAAACCCAGCTTAATTATCCTGCACAAGGTTACTATCCAGTTTATAGAACGGGGCAAGATCAAGAGTGTTTTGCACGAAAGAGACGCACAGGCATGGGAGCATTGGGAGCACAGTTTCCGATTGCAACTAACTGAAGATCACACTTCACATCCATCACATGGACGAGCATGTGCAACAATAGTAGAACCCCAGACAGGGTGGGTTGAGCTATACAACTCCAGTACAGACAGGCCAGTGCACGACCATGTAGAAACAGTGAATCTGTGGCGTCATTTGTGCTCAAAGGTAACCAAGGCCATCTCCAGCGTCAAAACAGACACCGTTCGTTTGGCCCAATTCACGGACATTAATCTGATCTTGTTGCATGAAATATCAGTTTGGGTAGGGAGGCTGGCAAGCGGCCCGACCCAAATGTATTGAGTAGACAAGGAGGCCAAGTACTTCAAAGCCCAGCCCACTACTCGTCGGGAAGCTGGGTCCGGTCGATGACCACGGGCATCCCCCACGGCAAGTTGGATGCGGACGCGTCCATGGTGATCACCTGTTGTGTGGCTTCTTCGGCTTTCCCCAACCTCATCGTAGTTCCTCCATGTATGAAAACTGCCATTTTTTTTTTCCATGGTGCCTTGTGAAAATTGCCGGCTGGACTGGAAGGGTATCACAATGGGGCGATGGCAAGGAGCGTTGCCGATGATCCGCGCTTAAAAAGGATGGCTGAGGGGTGGTCGACCAATTTTCGACGCGGGTATTCAGTTCCTGGTCGTGTGCAGCTAATAGTGGCGGAGAAACCCAACCCGTGGTAGAGTTGAAGCGCGCTATTGAAGGTCACCGCAGAAGAGAAGGCGATTCGGGCCATGTTCCACTGCCAGATAGGCCCAATGCGACAAGGAGAGAACAGACGCAGCATGATGCAATTTCATCCTAAATTTGTGCCGCGAATACATCTTCGTGAACTAGCCAATGACTTTACTCGAGCCGTAACCGTGTAAACACAAACGGTCACTTGTGATTGCCGTGCTACCTGCTGCTGATTTAAGGCGCTGAATGGTAGCTGTCACCAAACAAGACCAAGAGATCATCTTGTCTGCAACCCACGATTAGGATCATTATTGTTTGTTGCAGAAAATAATTGAGCTAGTAGTTGTATAATTTGGAGCCAGGTAGGTACGTGGCACAGTGCATGCACCAACCATGCCCGGCCACGCTTAAGAGCCGGTACGTAGCCAATTCTCATAGACCAGACACGTTTTCCATGGGGACCAATCGATTTGTTTCTCCTGATGAATTCGCAAAAAAAAAAAGATTTATTTCTCCTAATGCTGGAACAGATGATTAACGGGCTTGAGAGCAAGATTAGCCCCGACCGGGGATTAATGGAGTTTTTGGTATCTCATTAATTGTCCATGTATGCTTTCACTCATTAAGTGTATGGGGCCTAGACCCAAGTCCCCACCCCGCGTCCGGTTCAGGTCCAGATCTGGGGCCGCGAAGCCTGCCCCGTCATACAGTCCAGCCGGCGGCAGCAAAACGGGACCTTCATACGGGGGGGGGGGCATAGCCGGCGGGAAAATTGATGGCCACTCCGTTGCATAGGTGGTCATGCCAGCTAGGAACTTACAGAGCTCGCCGACGAGGCCTGAGGAGCATGGCCAACGGTCCCCTCTTGCTTGATGAGGAGCATGACCTCCACGACGACAGGCGCTAGCCACACATGGGCGTTGGATTTGGCCTGCATATCAAAGGCCATCGAGGCAGCCACCCTATCTTGTGGCTGATACAGGCATAAAGGACAAGGTGAAGCCCAATTTCAGGACTCCGCCTAACTAGTTATCTTACGTATTTTATGTCTATGGTCATATGTGGACCAATTAGAGATTTTATTGAGTTGAGTCAGTTTGGTTTGGGCCTGTACAAACCAAGCTAGAGAGGCGAGGCCCACTAGGGGCTGGCCGGCCACCCGCTCATATAAGGGTGGGTGCGGCTAGGGTTTAGGGTAGACAAGTTTGAGTTAAGATTAGACGCTATCGCGTGTGTGCTTGGTGAAGTATCCCTCTGGGGATGGCACCGCCGTTTATCTATTATAGTTGTTGCGGAGGTTCTTGTGTTCATCAAGGATTGTCGTGCTTTGGTCTTGAGGCGTGGTGATCTTCATCACGTTGCTTGCTGGATTTATCCCCTACTTCTGGTTGCGTTCCGCACGTAATTGGAGGTATCTATCTACCCGGGTTCTCGCTGTGAAAGATCGGGCAACACCTAGGAGGATCTGCTGGAATCCCCTTATCATGTGGTATCAGATTTTTGGGTTGCTCACGGCGAGGTTGTGTTGATCGATCTCATTGGATCAGTTTGCATCGGAGAAGATTGGCTCAAGGTTGAAGGAGGTTGGGTGGAGGAAGTTTGGTGTTGTTGTGGTGCAGTTTGCCTATCATCCATGGTTGTTCGAGGTGTCAAAATCGTGAATTTTGGTGTTTGGAGTCGGGAAGAAGAAGGCAGATCGTGACTGGATCCGGCGCCCAAACCTGCCGACCGGCTCCTGGACCGGCCGGGCCGGTGCCACACCCGACCAAACTGGGCCCCAGGCCGACTAACCCGGCCAAAACCGGACCCCAGTAGGTGGTGTGCTCTAACACTACCGTGGAGGAGGTTGTTCCAGTACAAGCAGTCACTGAGGAGGGGAAACCTGGCTCTGATACCAAGGTCTCTACTGTGACTGTTGCGGAGGATGTACCATTGAGCGGGCTGAATATGCAACTCAAGAAGGTACAAGATGATGCTTGCAAGACAGTTGACAAGGGTCATCGATGGAGTTTTTTTCAGACTCAGTGCATTATAAAGGGCAAGGCTTGCAAGTTGATGATTGATGGTGGTAGCTGTACTAATGTTGCATAAGCAAGGCGATGGTGACAACATTGGGGTTGTCTACATGGAGTCTTCCTGAGCCTAAACGTCTTGAGTGGTTGAATAGCTGTGGTATGCCGAAGATTACTCATAAGGTGCATATGCCATTTACAGTTGATGATTATGTTGATGAGATAGAGTGCGATGTGTTGCCATTGGAGGTGTGTGGATTGCTACTTGGGCGTCCTTGGCAGTATGATCGTAATGTGACACATGCTGGGAGAGCAAATACATATTATTTTATGGATGGTGGCAAACATCGGACTTTGAAGCCTATGGGTGATAATTATATCAAGTCCGATGTGGAGTTAGTGGTGCGTAAGGAGAAGTTGCACAAGCCTAAAGTGCAACATGAGGTGCATGATGTTCCGAGCATTGATGTTGGTGATGTTTCAGCCATGCCTGTAGATGACAAGTCAGTTCTTGTTGGTGACAAGCCGGATCAAGCTAATCATATTGTTGATGAAGATGTGGCAGCATGTGCTACAGTTCCAGTTTGTGTTGGTGCTAGTATACAGACTGATGATGTGTGTGCTGATAGTGTTTCAGTGCATATGACGCAGATGCACGTGGGAGGAGTGGGGGCAAGCGCGTCATTGGAGACAGTGGGCAGCGGCACTATCGTGCTAGGAGTACTGCAGTCCAGTTTTCAGTGACACCGTGGATGCATCGAGACAAGGATGGATGTGTGAGGAATTTATGTGGGCCAGGCATTACACATCTTGTGCAGGGTCATGTTCAGCGACACAGGGGTCCATCAAAATCTCACAAGAAGAAAGTATTGACGCCAAAGTCCAAGCTCGTGTAGGGCCGCTTAACGTGGTGAATAGCACCCCAGTAACGGGCGGCAGATAGGAATTGCGTGGCTGTTGAGAGGAGCAGCTAACCATCACCCCTTAGCGATGGTTTATAACCATAGCTAAGGGGAATCCCGTTAATGGGCCTGACCCATTAGTTCGGTTAATTCAAAATTTCCCAAAGTTGAAATTTCTTTATATTTGAAATTTGCTTGGAATTGATATTTTCTCATATTCGAAAATTGCTTAGATTTTAAATTTTCCTAGATTCGAAATTTGTTTAATTTTAAAAATTGCCTAGATTCAAAATTTTTTCAGATTAAAAATTTGCTTACTTTGAAATTTGTTCGAATTTGAAATTTGCTTAACTTTAAATTTTGCTCCGCTTTAAAATTTGTTAAAAAAAGAAAATTCCAAAAAATCGAAAGAAAACCAAAACCGAAGAAAAACCAGAAAAAAAACTCGACAAAAACCGGAAAAAATGACGCGTACTAGCTCCCTGCCTGTTGATGGGCCGTGGCCCAAACTCACCCTGTTAGCTGAACCACGCGGGCGATGGTTTGTACCCATCACCCGCGGGTGATGAATAGGATTTCCCGCTATTGAGGCGTTGACGTTAATACCAGCCAACAGACATAGTTGAGTGCTAAGATAGGTTGCGCGCTAAGGCCATCTCCAACGGGAAGACCCAATCGCCCCCGCGCGTTTGGATGGATTTAATTGGACAAAAACGTTGTCCAGCGCGCGGACCCATCCCTAAAACGGATGGTCGCGTCTCCATGCGAATGGACGTAATCGGACACTGAGCGACTCGCGGCCAAAAAATACGCCTGTATCTAGGATCAGCGGTCCGACACATAGTGTTCGATCCGTCCGTTCAGACACCAACGCGGCTCAACTATGCCACAAGTTTGCGTCTACGATGACGCTGCGCAGTCACATCACGCGACCGCTCGCTTCTCCCACTGGCTGCGACCCTGGCTCGATGCGTCTTTTTAGCCGGCGCGACTTTAATCACAACAACTGCTGGGAAGGGCAACCATCGGAGTGGTAATTGCGTCGATCGACGTGCGAACCGCCGGAATGGAGCGCGAACTCATAAATTTCCGCGGAAGAGCAACCGCGCAACCCTCTTCGATTTACCATTCATCCCCTCTTAATAAGACTCCTACGTATGCGCAATCGGATATCTAACCGGCCGCCGCCATTCATCTCTACGACTGACGGCGGCATGAACAACCTCTCTTTGCCATTGAACTCCGATAGCGAGTGGAAGCGCCGGGATGGCGACATTGGTGGGATAGAACTGCCACGCCGAGCAACTCTAGCTCCCCACCGACGGACGGCCAGGAAGAGGAGGAGGGGGGCGTTGCCGATGATGGCCAGGAGGAGGGTGGGGACGCCGTTGCCGACGACGGCCAGGACGAGGAGGAGGAAGAGGATGAAGAGGCTATGTGGACACAGATGGAGGCGGAGGAGGCGGCGGCAAATAAGGAGGCAAGGGCCCGACCGAAGGTGTAGGCGGAGGCGCAGCCGGCGTGCACCGACGACGAGGAAGACACCAATGACTACTCGTCGGAGGGGGACACAAGCTCCTCGGATGCGTCGCACACCACGGGTTCTTTCAAAGAGGTGACGAGCAGGAAGCATCTCCGTGAGGATGATGAGGCGGGGCCTTCTAAGAAGAAATAGCTTAGTTTAAAAATTAGTTTGAACATCTTTTTTCGTAGTTTCTATGTTAAATTTATTTTAAAATATTGCACTACTTTGAGTTTCAATAGAGCACATTGGAGGCCTCGCCGGACAAAATGCGTCGGGCCGCTGGGCTGCCCTCAACACAAACGTATAAGCTTGGTCTGACAACCATTTCGGTATCTACGGGCCGATTTTAGAGCATCTCCAACCGCGTCCCTCAAAGCGTCCTTCAAAGGAATTTGGGGGACGCCGGACACTTAACCTCTCCTAGTCGCGCACTCCAAAGGCCGCTTCGGTCCGGACGTACCTCAAATATTGTCCGACGTCGCTAGCACATGCCCTGTGTATAGAGGCTCTATCAAGGACGTCGAACACGAATTTTACACTTGCTTTTTTGTTTGGAGGTAGCGTTTGGGGGACGTGGCTAGGAAAGGAACATCCTCCAAACGCGAATTTGGTCTGGACGTCCCCCGATCCAGCGCTTTTGCCGGACGTTGTTTAGAGATGCGACTGGAGATGCTCTTAGCATCCAATTTGTGTCGCTTCGTTGGAGATGTTCTAAGATGTCGCAGTCGAGCATCTCATGGGTTGGCGGTCGCCCCGAGCTAACCCGGCTGGATCCATGTCGATATCGACGGAGAGTTAGAGAAATCATTAGAGTGATTTACAGAATACCAAAGAAGCAAATTACAGGACATTGTATGGTCGTGCCTCAAACACCACTAGTAGAAACAAGGGCTTTTATCCTGTCCTCGAAAGTGCTTTTGCACCGGATTTGGCACGAACCGGTGCTAAAGGGGTCATTAGCACCGGTTCGTGTGGTCTGCACGTCCAGGGGGCATTAGCACCGGTTCGTGCGGGACCTTTGCACCGGTTCGTAACACGAACCGGTGCAAAAGGGTTGGCGTCAGCCACGAACTCTTTGCACCGGTTCGTGTTACGAACCGGTGCAAAAGGTCTACCCTTTTGCACCGGTTCGTAACACGAACCGGTGCAAAAGGTTTTTCTGCTCCCCACGCACCTCCACCCCCCCCCCTGTGGATCGCCTTTTTTAACACTGTAAAATAGAAAAGAAAATGATAGATTATTCAAAAAATAAATTTTTTTGAGATTCATATATGTTATGCAACCTACTATTAGGGAAAATTAACAAATTTGAATTTTCACATTTATTGCAAAAAATGTTTGAAAAATGGTAAAACCGCATTAACTTTTGCATACGACGTCGAAAAAAACGTATAATATATCAAAATCATCGTGGGAAAAAATTACATCCGAATTCACCAGGGTTTACCCGGTTAGCTAATTTTTAGATTTTGAAAATTCCAAATGAAAATATGAAAGCAGGAAGATTTTAGTTTTTTCCAGAAATTTAGGATTTTATATATTTTTTATTTTTTAAAATTAAAATTAATAATTGCATCCCGCATAAATATTGCTATTACTTTTAGCAAATTATAATATTTTCAAATTTTTAGGTTTTAGGTTTGGAAAAAAAATTAAAAATTAAAAAATTGAAAATAATTAAAAATAATACAAATTATAAAGTTAATGTTTATTTATTTATTCAAGATTATTATTACAACATTACTTTGATTTATTAAAATAATTATTTGAAATTCGAACAATAAAGAAATATGACATCGATCGACATGTTAATAGGATTGATATGATACTACTATCACATACATGCGCGCGAAGCACTTGGATGCGGGATGGAAAGGAACTTGGAAGTTAAGCGTGCTAGTGCTAGAGTAGTGGGAGGATGGGTGACCGAGCGGGAAGTTTGGACACGAGTAAGTAATTGGACTAGAGATAAGGGTAGTTAGAGACTAAACTTGTGAAATAACTGAAATATTAGAAATTCCGAAAAAAGAAAAAAAAAAAGGAGTAGAAAATAATTCGAAAAATGTGTTTTTCTGCCGTGACAGCGTTTTGGTACGTTTTTCTGCCGCGGCAGACCCTTTAGCACCGGTTCGTATTACGAACCGGTGCTAAAGTCCTCCCGCTCGGACGCTCGGGAGCCGCCACGTGGTGCACCCTTTAGCACCGGTTCAGTAACTCGAACCGGTGCGAAAGAGGGCCTTTGCACCGGATTGTTTGCACCGGTTGGGCATCCGGTGCATATAGCCCTTACCAACCGGTGCAAAAGGCCCGTTTTCTACTAGTGCACGTAGCTAGGTTGGGCGTTGGCTAATGGACATACCCGCCCATCAACTTGCGCAAGAGCAGACGTATGTATACCTCATATATTTCCGGCCTACGGTGATCTAATCTACCGAACCTTTTGAAAACACTAGCACCAGATCTAGCGACAGACGACGGCGAATGCATACATACGAGCCGGCCGGCCACCTCACTAGCACTTCCCAGCGTCAATGTATGGTGCCCTGCCGGTTTCGTGTGTCCCGAATCTCAGTGGAGATGCCGATGGAATGCTAAAGAAACAAACAACAATTCGTAGTTTAATCTATGGGTGTTTGCCTACACTAGTTTCGTATAAAGTGTCAAGGTTGGATCCCACCCGGATTTCACTTGTAGTCTATTTTATCTTTTCTTGTTTAAATTTTAGTATCAAATTTTACGCTAGAAAAAGCAAAATGCATTACAATTGAAATTTAGATGGAATCCCACTTGACAGGCTAGCTTCGTACTGTAAAAGGGAACATGTTTAAGATGCCATTTTTCCCAAAAATAAAATAAAATAATGCGCCACGAAGAATCATATAGCCCAAGCCATTGTGTGCAGCGGGTACTGGTAGAACAGCCTATGGTCAAACCTGCTCTCTCCTTCCAAAAATAAGTGTTCTCAATTTTTTTATAAATAGTAATATATCTATAACTAAAATATGTGTAGATACATCCGTATCTAGATAAAATTAAAATATTTATTTTTTGATGGAGGTATACGAGGGAACCTAAAAGGAGCCAACCATGATTCTTCAATTCTCGCTAGATGGCTAGACCATCCTCATGGTTCTTCAATTTCATGAACAAGGTGATGTAGGGTCTTTAGGTTTGTATCAACAAAGGCAACAAAAAAAAAGGAAAAAAGAGGGTAGTGTACTGTGGCGTGGCATACAGGTTGCACCTAACCATCTCGGCGGCCTCAGAATCAAGGACACGCTTGCTAAACCTGGCCTAGAGTGGGACTCGTGCAATATGCCTTGAGGTAAGGAAACGATGGCCAGCAAAGGTCAGACAAAGGATTTTCACCGCTGAACTCCAGCTCCAATACCCAAGTAGCATCCAGTAGTAGGAAAAGTCTTATTGCCGACGCACCAAAAAAACTATCGCCGGTGCAGCAGCGTTCGCCGATGGCAACACGCCGCATACCAGCTTGATCCGCTGGCGGTAACACGACTTATCGCCGGGGCACCAACCTGATGCGTCAGCGGTATTTTTTTTCAAAATTATAAAAAGCCGGATCTACATCTCGCCAGAGGTGCCCCCAGGAATAGCGGTGGCCTTCTCGCCGGGGGTGGCCACCGGTCGAGAAGGTTGAGGAGGTGGCCGTTGGGAGTAGCTCGACGGAGGCAGGTGGTCGCCGGAGTAGCTCGCTGGAGGGAGGTGGCCGCCGGAGTAGCTCACCGTCTTGAGTAGGTGGTCGTCGGAGGGAAGTTGCCAACTTGAGGAAGTGCTTGTCGGAGGGAGGTCACCAACTTGAGGAGGTGCTTGTCGAAGTGCAGCCAGAGGCAGGGAAAGAGGTGGAGGAAGGAAAGATGAGGAGGAGGAGGGAAAGATGAAGATGGACAAAGTGAAGAGGAGGAGGAGGAGGGAAAGGGGAGGAGGACGGGAGAAAGTGAGAAAGAAGAAGAGTTCGGCCGCTGGTTATGCATATATAGGAAGCTTACCGCCAGCACACCACTATGCCCGTGCGCCGGCGGTAAGTGCTCTTTTCTTCAAAAAAAAATTTTGCCTCAAAATATAAAACCTATTTTCTTTTTGATTCTGATGAATGAAAAAAATCGTAAACGGCTGTAAGCATTGAAATCAGGCATAAAAATGGTTGGTGGGGGAGGTGTGCAGTAAGGCTAGGATCATTTCTGAGGGTTTAGAGCATCTCCAGTCGCGTCCCCCAAACCGTCCTCCAAAGCGCGCCGGATTGAGCGTTTGGGGGAGGTGTTTCGTTCGTGCCGCGTTTGGAGGACGTCGCTCCCCAGCCGCGTCCCCCAAACGCCGCCCCCAAACATTATAATACTCTTTTTCGTTTTTTGCATTTTTATTTCAATAAAGAGAAGTAATATTCCACAAACTAATACATAATTGGGAACGTGGTTTACACGAAAACACAATTTGGAACATGGTTTTCCACAAACTAATACATAGTTTGAACCATGGTTGACACAAATATAAAATATTGCAAAAAAAACTAAACCTAACTAGGCCGTGCATGGAAGGTTTCGTGTGTTTGCTGCCAAGAAAGAACACTCGAGGGCACACCCAGTCATCCAAACTGGAAAATCCAGCTGGTGACGGTGCCCCTGTTGGTTCTTGCGAGGAAGAACAGCCAGAAACCTCCGTGCACGTTTTCGCTGCGAAGAAACAACACTCTTCATCAGTCGTCCTCCTCGTCGGTGATGTCGCCGTGGTAGTCCCGGCGGCAGCGCGTCTCGTCGAAGACCTTGATGCTCATGTCCCTGTCTCCAAAGTAGGAGAACAGGAGGATGAAGCCGGCTTCGAGGCTTTGGTGGCGCGCGAACTTCTCCCAGTCGATGTGGAGGTACATCTTGCCACGCGCGTCGTAGATCACGTCGACGGTCCACCGGTAGTAGCCGCACGAAGCCTCACGCAGATGCAGCGTGCCCGAGCGATCATCGCCGGTGACGTAGACGGCGAAGGAGTCAGGCAGCCTCTGGATGCCACGTGGGTCGCCCTTGAGGACGAGGACGAACCCGCACAACACGGGCCCGTCCACGTCCATCTCCGACGATGAACACGACGGCGTGGCAGGCGACGGCGAGCGTGCAGCTCTGCCGCGGCCACGACCACGACCACGACCGCGAGCTCCTGGTTCTCCTGCTCATGGCGTCGACTCTTGTTGAGATGGTGGCGGCTAGGGTTGGGGAGAGAGGCGCTAGGGTTTGTGTGTGAGAGGGACGATGAGAGGCGGCCCTTTTTATAGGTCGGAGGGAGGCGGGGGAGCGGTGGCGCTCATTAACGACGGCACGCAGAGCTAGGTGCGACGAGACGCGTCGCTGCGCCTCTGCGGGAACTGCACCGTCGCTGTGCGCCAATAACTTCCGTCGCGACGTAGGCGACAGTTAGATTAAAATTTATTGTGCCGTTGATGGGTCGGCCCCGCCACTCCCCGCCTCGCTTTTCGGTGTGTCCGACGTCCCCGGTGCGTCCCCTGTGGGACGGGGACGGGCTCGGGGCGCCGGACACCGTATCGGGCCGCGCCGGATAAAAAATTGCTTTAGGGGACACGGCTGGGAACATATTTTTGTCCGGCGCGCCCCAAATCGGTTTGGGGGACGATTTGGGGGACGCGACTGCAGATGCTCTTAACCGGACAATAATGCTCTCTCAACCATGTATTGATCATTGGATCGCCCGCTACCATCTTGGCGTCGGCACCTCGCAATATGCACGACAAGGCCTCGACACAGCCACTTTGCCATCGGCAGAGGGCAAGCCATCGACACAGACATTGGGTGCGCCCGCCGATGTCTAACGGCCGTTTGCTCTGACAGTTTCTGTGCCGACCGCACAAGTGCATCATTATTCAAAAAGAATTTCAACAAAAAAAATCAATTTGTTTTCAAGACAATTTTTTGAATTGTTTGACAATTAAATCTCTAAGGATGCTTAGTACTCGATCAAATTATTTATCAATAATCAAACTTCACACTCAGTCACCCATCCTCAAACTGCTCCGGAAAATAACGTTCTCTCGGCCAGTGGATCGCCCGCTATCATCTCGGCGCCGGCACCTCGTCGTCGGCACAACAAGGCCTCGACACAACCACTTTGGCCATCGGCGGAGGGCAAGCCATCGGCACAGACACCAGGTGCGCCCGACACGTCTAACGGTCGTAAAATTTCCCACTCCGTCACCTATTCTCAAACTGCTCCCACAGCCCAAAACGTTTAACTTATTCGTTCCTTCCGAATGAGATTCCAACACATGAGTTTTTCTTTGTTGACAACAATACCCTATCAATCGTATTAACCCTTGGGCCATGACATCAAACTTCTTTATTATTTGAATTCCAAACAATTATTTGACAAAAATGTAAAAAATGGGTAAAAAGCCAAAGGACGTTGAATTTGGATGTACAGTTTTTCGTAGCTACATTTTCATATAAAAAACGTTTTCATCGGAGGATGTATGCAACCAGAAAAGCCAGTTTACCGAAACATAACGCTATTTTCCATAATATATCAAAATTCATGTTTGTTATTTTTCCTACAACTAGACCACATATGTAATAATGGTCATCTCCAAAGATTTTTTTTTTGAAATTTGTAACATTTTCTTATATTATTTTGAAAACAGAAAAGGCGAATCCCGGGAGGAGAGGGGTGCGTGGAGCAAAAAAAAATGGTTGTGCCAATAGCTTTGCCCTCGTCATAGGGCCTAGTCCTAACATCGTTGTCTCGCTGTCACGGTGGAAACCCCTGTGCCGATGGTGGCCGTCAACACAAACTTTTCTGTGGCGACAGGTTTTCTGTGCCAGCGGCCTTTTTCGTGGACTGCCCTGTACCGACGGCCCTAATAAAAAATCGTTGGCATAGGTTCTGGCCTTCGTCACCTTGTGGCTTTCCTTGTAGTGGGACTCATTTCTACAATTCAAGCGACAGAAAAATCCAGACGAAAGAGGGGCTCAGCGATTTCCAAGCAAACGGGGAGGAAGAGAACTTAGGGCATCTCCAACGGGGATGTAAATGGATGTTGAACGACCGTTTGTGTCCGCCGGGCCGAAAAATGCGTCTGGTACCACCTTCAGCAGGGCGACGCAAAGTGACCGGGCCGTCTGCGGCGACGCAAACCTGGTCCAAATATTCACCAGGTTTGCGTCTCCGTGGACGCTATGCGGCCGCGGAAAGTGTCCGTGTTCGTTACATCCGGGCCCGGTCAGCAGTGACTAGGTAAGCAAAATATTTTTTCATTACTATTGATTGGCCAAAAGGACCATCTTTACAGAGATGGTTAGTCGAGTTAACCTAAAACTACAACGGCCGTACCTACTCACCGTCGCGCGGCCTACCACGGCCTGGGTTACTCGCAGTCGCGCGGCCTACTACTGGCCGCCGAAGGGGCGAGCGCCGTCGTCGAAGCGGAAGCGCTTCACGCACTCCGCGCGCCGCGCACGACGGCAATCGGACATCTCGTCCAGCCGCCTGCGGCGTTCGAGGGCCTCGCCAGAGAGGAGTCCCACAGGACTCTCCTAGCCATAGGGTTGGCCTCCGCCTCCGCCTCCGCCTTCGCCGCCTCCGCCTGGGCCGCCACCTGGGCCGCCTCTACGGCCGCCGCCTGCAACCCCGCCAGCTGGGCGTGGAAGCTGGCCCTGTCCCTAGCCGCCTCCGCGGCCGCTCCGTCCCTGGCGGCGATGGCGCCAGCCAGCTCCGGGTTCTCCTGCTCGACCCGCACGGGAGAAGGGCCGCTCCGCTGGAGCGAGTCCAGGTCGGAGCACATGTACCCCCGAGCCATGGAGACCGCATAGCTGTGGCCTTTCTCCTCCGCTGCCCAAGCCTGACGGCGCAGGGCGTACCCAGTCAGGGTCTCGACGGACACGAGCAGAATTCGCTGGTCGCCGGCGCACTCGAAGCAGCCGGGTACGGTGTCGTCGTCGTCGGCGATGTCGTGGATGACTGATACGTTGCAAACGTATCTATAGTTTTTGATGCTCCATGCTTGTTTTGCACCAATTCCAACATGTTTTACATGCACTTTGTATCATATTATGTCATTATTTGGCCTAACCTATTAACAAGTGTCACAGTGCCAATTTCTGTTTATTATGTCTGTTTATTGCAGAAATAGTCCAAAAATGAAAGTGCTCGGAAAATCTGGAAAATTCACCAAAACTCTTATTCACCTGAAGACTCCGGGAGCCAGAAGGGGAGTGCCGGGAGAGCCACAGGGTGGATATACATGGGCCAGGCGCGGCCTGGGTCCTGGCCGCCCCTACCCCATGTATTCCCCCCTCGAGCACCGCCTCGCGTCGCCTCTTCTCCTATAAGAAGCTCCTGACCTTAAAAGTCACGGGGCGTAACTTTTCCGTGGAAAAGAGCTCCGTAGCCGCCGTCATCACCGAAACCATGTTTCGCGGGATAGAAGTCTCTGTTCCGGCACCCTGCCGGGACTGGGAATTGGAGGAGATCATCTCCATCGCCATCACTGACGCATCTCCATCAACCATCCATGATTCCCCCATCCATGTGTGAGTAGTTCCCTCGCTGTAGGCTGAAGGGGATGGTCGGGATTGGATGAGCTCGTTCATGTAATAAAATTAGAATTGTTCGGGGCATAGTGCCTAGTATCCGTTGCGAGTATTTTATGCATTGTTGCAACTTGTTATACTTAATGCTTGTCACTTTGGGCCGAGTGCCATGATCTCAGATCTGGACATATTGTGTTTTCATGATGATGCTTTATATATTGTTCTTGATCATATCTGCAAGTTGTATACACATGTCATTGTCCGGAACCCGAGGCCCCGAAGTGACAATAATCGGGACAACCGGAGGGGATGGCTTTGATGTGAGGATCACGTGTGTTCACGGATTGTTAATGCTTTGCTTCGGTACTCTATTAAAAGGAGTACCTTAACTACCAGTAGTTTCCCTCGAGGCCCCACTGCAGCGGGCTGGTTGGACAAAAGATGTCGCGCAAGTTTCTCATTGCGAGCACGCGCGACTAAATAGGAACACACGCCTATGGTTATTTTATTCTTGGATACATGTATCACTTTATCTGCAAATGCCCATGTTAGCTATTATATAAGTCGTCTCATTCATGCAACGCCCGGTTATCCATCCATGTGCCTACAGTATTTTAATCCTGCTGTTTACCACATCCACCACTGCTGCTGTTTTTACTTTATTTCCGCTGTTACTTTATTACTACCACTGCTATAAAACTGTTGCTACTGATAAACCTTTGCGAGCTATTCTATTTCTAGGTGCAGCTTAATTGACAACTCAACTGTCAAGGCTTATATTTATTCTTTGGCTCCCCTTGTGTCGAATCAATAAATTGGTTAATACTTGTAATATCCCAGGTAATGGGGTTACAAAAATAGAGGAAACAGATGTGTGCATTGCATTCATGCATAGAAAATCTGGGGAATTTTCGCGCTTTAAAGTAAAACAGATCACAAGAATCGAAGTTTCACTTGACCTTGGTGGAATTGAAGTAGCTCATCAAGTCAAGCACTACAAACCTCAATGTGACTTTGTTAAAACCTTGTTTTAGGAAGAGATGATTTGATCTAAGGGGTTAGATCAAATGGAACTAATAATCAACACAACAACACTTTACTCAATGATCAATTGCTTGATCTCAAAACAGATCATAATATGGTAAACCTTGCCATAGAATATGAACATCTATTCAATTACAAACCCAATAACAATAAAATGGAGAAACCATTCTTGACTTGTCCTTTCCATGTCTTAAACCAATCCATGATCCTACCATGAACCTCATGGTATTCATTTTACTTCATTCTTGGAAACATGACAAGGAGATCAACTCTAGAAATATATATCCTTCTCTATTCCAAATAGTTAAGCATCAAACCTAGAGAGGTGAGAGTTCTATTATAATTAGTAGAGAATCAATAACAAACCTTGAGTCAAACCTTGGATATACATCCAAGTATTCAAATCATCATCTTTAAGAGGAACCCTAGGATCTTATTCAAGATATTTTCTAGAGAGAGAATCCATTTATGTGAAACATAGATATTGATGATCATATCATTCTCTATGGAGCCTAAACTTAGGTTAGTATTGAAGTCCTTCCAAATGAGAGAAACCATAGATACCAATTTTTATCTTTACCTATTTAAGGATAAGAGACAACCATTAAACTAAAGTGTTAGATCTGTAAACCATTTCATCTTGGAGGGGTGAGATAACCAAATATCCAATTAGATAAGATAATATCCATGATTTGATGAAATAGGGAGGAGACTAATCCAACTAAGTTAACCAAATGGAATCTTAGCCTAGATACCTAAGTAAACCTTAGGAGTACATCATAAACTCTAAGAACTTGAGGTGAAGATATTAAGAACAAGATGATCATGCTTAATCCATGATCATGCTCTTGAGATATGTGAGGATAAGTTAAATCCTAATAGTATAAGTAGATATCATTCACCACATGAGATTATAGGGAGATCACTAGTAAGCAACCCTAGGCTTATATCCTAACCTTAACTTGTGAACCACTTGGAGATCATAAGTAGAACCCTACCACATCTACACTCCACTTATTCTTAACCTAAGAAACATAAGAGAACCTTAGAGTAAAACCCTATACTTAATATGGTAAGAAACCATCCATCCATATGACCAAAGTTAACTATAAAAAAAGAATTATAACAACTTTAGTTACTTTAATGATAAATTGAGGATAGTAATAGAAGTTAATTGATAGAAGATAGAACCAATTCTCAATATCTTAGTAACTAAAGGAGAACATAAAATGTTAATTAAGCCACCACCTTATCATGGTTAGGGGAGATTAACCCTAGCACATGCAATATGGTGTCATCTCATCTCTACAACCTAGAATTAAATCTCAACCCTAGTTTATGTATCACTATGGTGATCATAATATAAAATCAGACCATAATTGAGATCCAAACCAATTGCCATTAGATGGATATCATTAGAACCCATAATTACTCTAGGTATTTCAAGGTGTTATCAAATACAATTCTAATGCTAACCTTGAAATAGGGTTATATTAAAACTCACAAGATCTTTAATAATTAAGTAACCAAATAAAATCATTTGCAAGTAACTAAATTCTCAAATGAGAAATCACATCCTTAGAAATATTTAGCACATGAAATCATGCCATTAAATCACTTCTTATTAGGAATCCATAAGCAAATATTACTTTGAAATTATTTCTTACAAAGTAATACTAAATAAAACTCTACCTATCACTAAGTAACAAAACTATCATTCTAGAAAATAATTTGAATGTTTCCAATGTTAATAGTTAGATTCATGTCCATATGGAAACTTAATCCAAATATCAATACTAATTAATAAACCAATGTTATAGTATTATATTAAAGTTGCTAATACATCACTAAAGACTTGGTAGTACCCTGGACTAATATTTGTATGAAATAAAATGAGCAAGACCTGCAAAATAGAAAATAATTCAAATCTGAATTTAAAACAGAAATGAAAAATAGAAAATGAAAACAGAAAAAAAAGAGTGAAGAAAAACTTACCTGGACCTCACTCGGCCACCACAGCCAGCAGCAGCCTGCATCCCGGCCCAAACCGCAGCCCAAGAACGACCCACGTACCCCTTCGCTTCGGATAAGAGCGAGGAGGACGAAGAGGTCTTCGTCTCCTTCTCCCTCCGCATGGTCGACAGCACGACGCCGGCGAGCCACGTCCCGGCCGCCATCTCTGACTCCTGTGACCGTCGACGACCCTCCTCAACCGTATAAATACCCCGCCACAATCTCCATCGCTCGCGTTCTTCTATTTCTTCCAATTTCTGAAACCCTAACCGCTCGGACACCGACCATCGCCGTCGTTTGGGGATGCCCCAGACCTCGCCGTGACCACCGCTGAGACCGCCGTCCTCGACATGGTTACCGTGCGCAAGGAATTGAGCTGACGCGCCTCAAATCAACCGCGCCAAGTCATCTTCTCCGACGCCAGCATCGAGCTAATCCGGCGATGCCGACCACCTCAGGTCACGCCGACACGACCGTCGTACTCGCGGTGAGTTGCTGGTTCGCTTGAGCATCGTAGCCCTCTCCCTAGTGCCCTGAATCGCCGCCGCGTCGCGCGTCTGCAAGCGCCGCCACTCGGCCTCGCCGGCGAGCAAGCTCCGGTCACTACAAGAAAAGTTGCCATGGCCGACGAAGTTGAAGTCGCGCCGTGGTTGCTGGTGTACCATGGCCGACGATTTTGGTCCCTCCGTGGTGCATGTCAAAACTTTTTTTTCTCGTTTTTGAGGCCACCTAGCCCGACGAAAGCGGCCAAAACGTCGCGTATGGTGGCCCGGACGTGGTGCATCGCGAATTCTCGGGTTCGCCGGCCGAGTCAACGCAAATCCGCACCGCCGAGGGATGTAGGGCCCGGATGGCAGCCTCTCGGCATTGTTTTTTTCTCGATCGCGCCATCTCGTTCAACGTTCTCCGATCGAGCCGTTTACGATGCGGGATCAAATGAAATATCAATAGATTCAAAATTAGAAAAGAAAACTCTATCCAATAAAAATATAATATGAAATTTTTATTTGTAATAAAAATTTAAGTATTTAACACTTATTATTTAAGCAATTTCTTTTATTCATAATTGAATTAAAAAATTCAATACTTAGGAAAAGATTATAAAATAAATAAAAACCAGTAAGGTAAATAAAGAAAACATTAAAACTAAGTTTATTAATTTGGAACTTATTAAATCATTATTAGAGAGATTTAAACCCTGATTAACAATTACCCTAATTATTATAAATTTTTAAAAATAATAAAATGCCAAATCCAATATTGTTTTTATTTCAAAGTTATTAATAACTTTAACTTTGCATACAAGATATTAATTAAGAATTATAGGGTAAATAGTAAACCCTAGTTCCATAAGAAAGAAGACTAGAATCTCATCATTTCATGTGAAACCCAAAACCCTAATTCAATTAGGAACCCTAGCTCCATAAATTAATGTGAACCCTAAATTGTTTCTAAAACCTAAACCCTAGGTTAGAGCATGTAATCATATTGCTCTATTATCATAGAGCCATAATTAGCAACTAAAGACATATCTATGTCCACATAAAATGTAGAACCCTATCACTAGCAAATTAGTATTCCAAGAATGCATACCATTAAACCAAGGTGATCAACTAGGATTAACCAAGTATAAACCCTAGATCCTATTACCAAAAACAATCCTCCTTAATTATCCATGCTTAACATCTGTTGACTGCCAAAACCCACCGGCGGGCAGCGGCCTTGTCAACACTGTAGAGCCGGGGGGAGCCTAGAGCTGCGGCTGGCTGAGACCCCTCCGAGCGACGGCCCGCAATGCTCTTCTGGTCACACGCGGCGTTGCGAAGTGCAGGGCGTGCCACCGACCTATGCACGGTCGGGGAAGGTGATGAGATTGCCTCGCTTAGTTTCTGCGGGGCATACATGTAAACGTTAAATACGAGCCTCGATCGGCTCTCGAGGTTATCTGTGAATCGGCTCAAAGAGCCGATCCACCCATGATCCGTACGGGGTGTACGAATACTTGGTGGTCCTGCTTGATCAAGATGAAGCTAATGAGATCTACGACGATTTAGGGTTTTCACCACATAATCGGATCATCCTACTCCGAGGTTGGGCCGGATGGCCACGCACGGTGCTCGTAAGCCGATCCTAAACGAGGCCAAAAAACCAACATGAAGTTGATCCTAGGAACATCCCGTTTAGGACTTGCGAACGCCACCCTACGTGCCACGGGATCCTCCCCCCTTTGTAAGGCCAAACTATTGCGAGATATTAAACTAATCCTTGTAGAACAAGGAGCAATCGTAACGGATCAGATCTACTAAATAATGATCAAGCGGGGTGCCGCCCCCACACCTGAGATAGGCGTGAGGACGGCTAGATATGCAAGGGTTGCACTACGTAAGCATGCTTTAAACGAAGAACAATGCTAACCCTAACACATCTAATGATAACTACGTTGCTCGCCATCAAAAGCGCTTCAGTACGAGCAACGCATGAACAACGTGGGGCTTGTCTTTGCCTAGATCGCAAGATGCGATCTAGGCGGCATGTCGCTTACCGATAGAAACCCTCGAGACGAAGGAGTTGGCGATGCGCCGAGATTGGTTTGTTTTTGGGGTTGAACGTGAGTTGTTGTTTATTCCATAAACCCTAGGTACATATTTATAGTCCGGGGGACTTTCTAATGTGGGCATGCACTAAACCGTGCACGACTAAGATTCTATCTCTAAACTAAAATAGGTCTAACATGTTACGGATACACGGGCAATTAAGCCCAACGAGGCCGATTCATATAATTCTCCACGTATATTTCTTTAAGCCCATCTTGGTTGCGGCCCACCTCGACTCGGTTAAATCTTGGTGATAACACATGCCCCCTGGTTTTGGAATTGGTAATTCCAAAATCACTCTGCTTTCCTTCGTCGGGTCATGTCGTGGCAGAACCATCGCAGTATCCCTCATGATGATGCCTCGCCTTCTCAACTTCTCCGCGTGACCTGGCAGTTTTTTTTTTTTTAGGCACCACTTCCTCGGAAACTGCTGTGGCATTGAGTTTCCACCATATCCTCTTTTGATTTAACCGTTCTGAACAGTCCTCCTTTGTATCTCCTCCGCATTAGCACTCCAAAAAACCCTCCCAGCCACCATGTCTTCCTCCTCCTCTGCTCCATCGGATCTTGCTAGCCAATCCTCCACGTCCCGTGAGCCGACGCCGGAGTACGATGCGGCGGCGGTCCACGCAGCCAACACCCGCCGCGCCATTGCGGCGGGGAGGAATCGGACCACGACTTCTCCGTGCGGGTCCGAGGACGACCGGTCCTTGACGGACGGGGAGAGCGATCTCCGCTTCCTCGCCGTTGGGGAAACGGAAGAGGGGAGTGACGACGACGGCTTCTCCTGCGACTTCACCTCTCCCGGGGAGGAGGAGGAGCGAGGAAGAAGGAGGAGGAGGACGACGACGAGGGCTCCTCCGACGAGCCGCCGGCCAAGCGGTTACTGCCCTTGGCCGGGCAATCTGAGCGATTCCGACAGCGGCGAGGACGACGGCGACGAAGAAGATGAAGACAACGAGGGCCCGGTCGGCGGCCATTGGAGCGACGACGAGCCCGCCGGGAGCAGCGCCGATAGTGGCGACGCCAGCGACGACGAGGGCAGTGATGGCCCATAGATAGGACCTCTAGAATCGGGCCAGTAGTAGTAGATGGGGGCAGTGGATCCCCTAGTACTCCCCTTTTGAGAGCAATTAGCTCCTTATGTAAGAAATCTCCTCTTAATCAATGAAGAACTTTTCCCCAATCTTGATTTTGCCGATTCCTTTTAATTGAGCCGATTCTCCCTTCTACTGACCTTGCCGATTCGTCCCCTTTGCCAATGCGTAATGAGCCGATAACAACGCATCGGTCCTTCAACGGAGCAATCTACCGGGCCTGTTGCCCCCGAGTCTCGGCCAACGCAAAACGAGAGACGAGGATACGCGCATGAGCTGTGTAGACCTGGGCACGATCGTGTGTGGGGAAATTCCTTATGCAGCGTCAGCCGATTTGAACACAAATCGGCTTCTCTGAGCGGAAAGCCTTCAAGGTGAGCTGCCCCCCGAGCTCTTACTCGAGGCGAGAATGTGCCACAGCCGATCCTCTTTTCTTCCTCTGTTAGCCGATAATTTTTCGTTTCAGCCGATAATTTTTTTGATTCTGAAGTCGATGCCTGCTTGCATCGGCTTTCATGTCCTTAAGTCGATGCCTGCTGCATCGGCTGTGCTCGAAAATTTTCGAATTTTCACTTTTTATTTTTACGGCCGACCTGTGCATCGGCCCCCATATTTCAATACCCGTCAACAAAAGATGAGATGCTTACATTGTATACCCTCATATTTCCATATACACGGGTGCCCCCAGAGCCGATTCTGTCAAAAAAATTGATGGTATCGGCTGCGTTGGATAACATGTTGAACCCGGGCGAGAGAGGTAGGTGAGGATAATTTTGGCCGATTGCTGGAATCGGCCTCCACGTTGCTTGTTCGTTGAAGGTTTTGTAAGTTCCCTTCGTAAATTTTTGGGGCCGATCACAAGGATCAGCCTCTCCTGGTTTGCCCATTGGTTTGATCTTGCTACTTGGTCGAGTGGATGAAACCAGCCCAACCTCGACTTGATGCGCCTGCTTGTCGTCCACCTTGTGTGCTCCGTAGAGTCGTGGAGCGCTACGCTCTGTCGGCAAGACGAGTACCATGTTTGTGCCAGCCGATGTCTCATCATCGGCTTTCCTCTGTTTAGGGCGCCACTCCATTTTCCGTGGACGACCCTCTTCATCCAGGGTTCGCTGAACTTTTGCAGCCAGGTCAGGCCGTGCCTTCCTTAGCGTATGCAGGTACAACCTTTCGGCTTCCTCCAGGCCGCGCAATCGCTGAACCCTGCGCTTCCGGGAACGGCTGAGTCCGTCGGGGCACCACCTTGGCCGGTGGTACCTGTCTTCTTCCACTTCTCCCTCGTCTTCGAATCTTCAAGATCTGCCCAACGAGGTGACTCGGCGCGTTTGCTTTGTGGTGGGAGAGGCCCTAAGCGCTCGAACACGGACACGTTGGCTGCCTCCTTCTTTTCCGATTGCATTGCAGGCAATTGCCGATTATGGGCAATCGGCTCATTCCTGAATCCCAGCAGTGTCTGAAGAAGGGGCAGTCCCAATGCCTGGCGTTGTCGTCTTGCTCCCTTGATGCTTCCGTGGCATAGCGCTCATGCTCCTCCTCATCGTGATCCTGCCGACGATCTTCTCTAGCCAAACGATCTTCTCTATCACCGTAAATGGGTCGCCGGCGTTGACCATACTGACTAACATATTTGTTGAGGAGGTGATCAGAGGGGTCGCTGATATCTTATATTCTTCACCTCTCCCTCCGTGACATAGCGCTTGCCATCATGACGGAGCCGATCGCGTGGAGCGGCCTCATACTGTATCCTTGCTTGTGAGAGCAGCTGCCCTCATCTCCATCTTTGCCGGAGTGGTTTCCGGGCCCTACCATGTTGATGCTGAGCGAGGGCACTGGCTGGCAACCTTCGGGGTAGGTGATTTCTACCATGTTAACGGCGGGGAAGGGTTGGGTGTCGACCTTCATGGCGTGCTTGGTTGAAAATTAGCCGCCCCTTCTCTATCGCCGCTTGGATGTGCTGACGCCACACCGGCGGTCGTTGGTGGCATGGGAAAGCGAGTTGTGGAATTTGCGGTACGGCTTTCCGTTTAGCTCTTTCGCCGTGGGGAACTTGAGACCTTCGGGAACCGTCAGCTGTTTCTCCTTGAGCGGGAGGTCGAAGATTTGTTCGAGTCTTGGTCACGTCAAAATCAAATCCCACAGGGCGGCCACGGTGGCTTTACCCATTTGCGAGGCCACGGGGGTTCCTCCACGAGTCCACTCGGCCCACTGCTATCTCTTGGCCTCCGCGAGCACTTCATCCTCCTCCGTATCGACCATGACTACTGCACGCTTGAACTTGTCTTGGTACGAGGTCGGGGTGGCGGCTGTTCATATGCTGATAGTTTCGAACCATGTGCGCCGGCGAGGGATAATCTGCTTGGGAGGCCATGTCCTTGAGCTGTGTTGCAAGGCACTGCTATTGCCAACTCGGCTGCTTCCTTTTCGGTTATACGAACCGAATAACATCGGTTCCTAAGATTCCTGAAGCGGCTGGATGTATTACTGTCACCGTTTCCCCGCGCTTCGACGTAGTTGTGCTAGATCGGCAATGCCGGACTCGGAAGCTTCGAATGGTATTGCATATGGAGCCTGTTCTTCCAATTGCTTCCAAGGCTCGGATGGAGTTCGCTGGTAGAGAGGTGTACCATCCAAAAGCCGATCCCGTGAGGGACTGTGAAAAGAGCCTCACGCGTAGCTGATCCGACACTGAAGCCGGTC
Organism: Lolium rigidum; assembly: GCF_022539505.1. Classification (NCBI taxonomy): domain Eukaryota; kingdom Viridiplantae; phylum Streptophyta; class Magnoliopsida; order Poales; family Poaceae; genus Lolium; species Lolium rigidum. The sequence continues at coordinate 23,913 of NW_025899877.1, forward strand.
CTAGTTGAGCCAAATATCGGCTGACGTGCTCGATGGAGCTGGAGCCATCTATCCACTGAATTTGGAGAAGTCGGGGAGCCGATATTTTGGTGGCAGCGGGATCATCTCGTAATCGTCGGGGTACGGCTTGGAATAGCCGACCTGCCCTTCTTTTCGGCATCATGCCGAACTGGTCTCTCGGTATGGTGCTGATCGATCCGCTGTGCTGGCCGTAGGAGTTGCACTGCGAAGATTCGCCGGGGTGGCGTGCTTGGCCTGCCACGTTTGCTTTTCCAGCTACGAGCCAGCTGCAGGAGGCTGGGCTCGGGAGTTTCGCCGGTGTGGCGTATTTAGTTAGCCACGTACGCTCTCGTCGCCGAGCGTTCCTCCTGTCTTCGCCGGAGTCCCCGATGTTGTGGCCTGGTTTGCGAGTGCCCGGTCACCACAATCCGGCACATACATGCACGCGTACCCATGAGGGATCTCCTTAGGCGCCTCCATTAGAGCCGGTAGTCCTTGGGGTCGCCACCAGTGCACGTAGACGAGGAATGCCGGTGTAGTCGGCACTTCAGCAGGTGCTGCCAACGCAAATGGCAGCGGTGGACGGGGCTGGAATGGCAACTCTCCTTGATGAGTCCCGAGAGCTGGTCCTGACGGCGAGTGCTGGTGGCTCATGATCTCCTGGATCACGCGCAGAGCGACACGCTCCAGCACGTTGACCAAGTTCTCGAGTGGCGGTGTAGCGAGTGAGCCACCGGGTAGTTGATCTCCTGCCGCGGACCCCCGGTGCGTTCCTCCGACGGGGAAGAAAGGTCTACCCCATCGAGTGCACCTTACGGTGAGAACCCCTTCCATCGATGCCACCGGAGCGGGTTCTGCGAAAAGAGCCGATGAGGTCGGCTTCGAGGGTAGCCTTGATCTCGTTGTATTGCTTCTTGAGGTCATCGAGGCGGATCCTCGTAGGTGATCGCGGCGTGCGTCCGCCATCTCGGATGTAGATGGCGATGTGGTTGATGTAGACGAATGTCCCACCGGCGTGCCGAGAATGTGTTGGCTGCCAAAACCCACCGGCGGGCAGCGGCCTTGTCAACAGCTTGTAGAGCCGGGGGAGCCTAGAGGCTGCGGCTGGGCGAGACCCCTCCGAGCGACGGCCCGCAATGCTCTTACGGTCACACGCGGCGTTGCGAGGTGCAAGGGCGTGCCACCTGACCTATACACGGTCGGGGAAGGTGATGAGATTGCCTCGCTTAGTTTCTGCCGGGGCATACATGTAAACGTTAAATACGAGCCTCGATCGGCTCTCGGGTTATCTCGTGAATCGGCTCAAAGAGCCGATCCACCCATGATCCGTACGGGGTGTACGAATACTTGGTGGTCCTGCTTGATCAAGATGAAGCTAATGAGATCTACGACGATTTAGGGTTTTCACCACATAATCGGATCATCCTACTCCGAGGTTGGGCCGGATGGCCACGCACGGTGCTCGTAAGCCGATCCTAAACGAGGCCAAAAAACCAACATGAAGTTGATCCTAGGAACATCCCGTTTAGGACTTGCGAACGCCACCCTACGTGCCACGGGATCCTCCCCCTTTGTAAGGCCAAACTATTGCGAGATATTAAACTAATCCTTGTAGAACAAGGAGCAATCGTAACGGATCAGATCTACTAAATAATGATCAAGCGGGGTGCCGCCCCCACACACGAGATAGGCGTGAGGACGGCTAGATATGCAAGGGTTGCACTACGTAAGCATGCTTTAAACGAAGAACAATGCTAACCCTAACACATCTAATGATAACTACGTTGCTCGCCATCAAAAGCGCTTCGATGCGAGCAACGCATGAACAACGTGGGGCTTGTGCTGCCTAGATCGCAAGATGCGATCTAGGCAGCATGTCACTTACCGATAGAAACCCTCGAGACGAAGGAGTTGGCGATGCGCCGAGATTGGTTTGTTTTTGGGGTTGAACGTGAGTTGTTGTTTATTCCATAAACCCTAGGTACATATTTATAGTCCATGGGACTTTCTAATGTGGGCATGCACTAAACCGTGCACGACTAAGATTCTATCTCTAAACTAAAATAGGTCTAACATGTTACAGATACACGGGCAATTAAGCCCAACAGGCCGATTCATATAATTCTCCACGTATATTTCTTTAAGCCCATCTTGACTGCGGCCCACCTCTGACTCGGTTAAATCTTGGTGATAACAACATCACACCATGGTGATGAACCCTAATATTAACCATACCTATTATTTTACACTACATATCCTTGTTCCACTAAACCCTACTAGTGTTGGATACTTTTGAACCATCCTATTTAGAAACAACTATTTTACTTAGGGAAATAAATAGCAAACCCAAACAACCTCAACCTAATTGATATACTTCTTATTACCTAAGAAGTATGTTCTTCAAAAGTTATTCCTTTGAAGAAAATAAGGAATCATCACCAACCCTGCTTATAAGAATCTATAAACCCTAGCCCACTGTCACCAATAAGATATACCATCTTGATAACAACTATTGGTAATTAAGATGTTTAGACTTAATTCAACCATACAACCCCTAGTAGCTGATGAATCCAACTAGGTTGTGATCCATCTAATAACTACTTCAGAAACTAGATGAAACCATAGTCAACCATAGAACCCCACCAGTCTAATTATCATACTTGTTCATTATTAAAGAACATGTTCTTCAAAAGTTATTCTTTTGAATTATATAATAAGTGATCATCAACCATGCACTATAGGACTTAAAATTGACAACTGCTATTTACTTATTATACAACCACTATTCCTTGGTGTGTATAATTATTAATATGCATTTTGCAGCACCTGTTTATGATACCATGTAACCACACCTAAATAAGAACCTTGTTTGTGAATCACTCTAAAAGTGCAACACACCCTGAACTAATCATGACCACTCACTAATCCTAAATCATCGGGGTTAGGTCACGTTTAGAGCGATTGCATCCCATACTTATGCATTATTGCATTCTTGCCAATCTTTTAAACATCGTCCTTACCGGACGATGATGCTATTTCAGAATTTGGAGTTACTACGTATCGAAGACCTTGCCGCATAATCTTGCGAGTCAAGAAAGGCAAGTTCATCACTTGCTCATGTCATTTGAGTATTTCTATCAAATTACTTGCAAAGTATTATGGTTATCACTATTGCATAAAAACCAAAACCATTACTTTCATAACTATGAATATGACTATGTGGTGGGCAATGGAACCATGGATTGTGTTGATATGGTGGAGGTTCCATTGCAAGGGTTAATATCCATCTAGGATTAAACAACAAATGTCGCCGAGTGATTCTTGTGCCGTAATACCGTGTTAACCATAAGATCCGGAGTGGGACGGAGTAGTCAAAAGTGTTTCCACCTCTCGTTCATCAACGAATGCGCTTACCGTAGCAGTTGTGTCTTGCGGAGCAACTTGTGGGTGGGGAGCCCCTTCTAATTCCCCACGGTATAGCTGTTGCTTACCGTAGCGGTTGCTGCTTGCGGAACAACTTGAGGGTGGGGATCCCCTTCTAATTCCCCACGGTAATGTGGTCTATGATGGGTTGCGGCTACCGGCGAAGGAGTTTGGTTAACGAGTCCCAAACCGTTGTCGTGGTCGGGGTCCACCCTGAAATTACGGGAATAATGGGACCGACGAGGACCCGAGGGTCGGGGTATGCAACAAAGGGTGGGTGTTCGAGGTAGCGGAGGAACATGATTGGCTAGACCTTATACCGGGCCTCACACCATAGGAAGTGTGGACGGGTCATTCCCGGTTGGCACCAAGGTTAAGATCTCTTATGGGTAAAGCAACACACCTCTGCGAGTGTAAAGAACCGTGACTCGTCACTCCCTGTTCCGGGATATGGAAGCTGCGAACGCGGCCGGAAAGGAGCTCCATGAAGTTCTAGTAAACCGGTGAAGGCTGACGGACATAGTTCTTCCGAATAAAAGCAACCTCTTGAAGAAATGGTTATGAAAACTTGCATTGGTATTAGACTTTACGGTCTAATGCTGTAGCTAGTGCATTAAACACCTCTTTCCTATAATGAACTTGTTGAGTACGCTCGTACTCATCCCACTCTTAAATCCCCTGCTTAGATATGGAGGCATCGAAGGAGAATCTACAGTGCAACTCGAAGACCGAGGAATCAACAATTACTTCAAGGGACAGGAACCTGACAGAAGAGTCAAACACCACAACTACCATGGAGAAAACCTAGATTAAGTAGTAGAAGGGAACTAGCTTCCTAAACCTAGCTCCTGTTTAGCTAGAATATATTCATAGCCCCTATAGCTAGTCAAATACTCTTCAAATAGAGTTCGTGATAGGATTAGACTACGAGTCGTTCTTCTGGAGTTTATGTGCAGTTTTACCTCATTGTAAAGTAGGAGGATGTGATGATCTTATGTAACGAGTCAATGTTGTAATTCTATAGACATACCTTGGACCCGCATATGTTTCGTTGTACCACTACGAGCGATATAATACTAGTGGAACGGTGTTTCATTGGTGTTATATCGGACTTGCATACTACACCATGCGGTGGTATGCCGGGTCACCACGGTTGGTATCGAGCAAATGCTTTGACCTTAGGATTAAAACCCTTTAAAGGAGACCTATAGGACTGGTAGTGTCTATAGGAAGTTGTCTTAGATAAATCAAATCTTCTTATGACTTGAGATGGATATTCACTTGAGAATAATCCTGACACACTTGAGTCAACAATTCTTACATATATTTCCTAAGTAATGTTAGCTAGCTAATCTCAAGTATGTAGCATACTCTTAAGACCCTGAAATAATTATGAGTAGACCACAGTTGGTATACAATACATGGTAGTCCAAAGAGAGGATACAACCATAAGGAAGATATCCTAGTGGAAGATGTGTACCTACATATGTTATGATTAAGTAAGAGTTATCCAGACTGGTAATAGGAGTTATATCAATTGATGAAGATAATTAAGATATCCTAATAGAAGATGTAGACCAAGTTAAGTAATGAGTAAGTAAAACTATCTAGACATGTGAAACAATTGATAGTAAGTGATAACTATGAGTTATATGAGGTAGTATAGACCATGATGAGTCAATCATGAGAGGTAAGTAAGAGAGATAGAAATAAAACATGTCTACTTACGGAGTAGTGATAGTAATCATATATGATTCACCTGAGAATCATTATGTGATGGACTAGAACCTCATAATTAATTAAGAGGAGTACAATAAGAAGCCAAGTGCAAAACAATAGTGCAAGAATTGTGTTCCAAAAATATGGGAAGTGTGCCAAGCACATCATGACCATAGTCTTATGATAGAAACATCTGGGAAGTATAGGAACTATATCCTAATAAATATGTATTCAGAGTAACCATATTAGAACTAGTGGTATCATACAAAATAGTCCTCAATAGCACTTATATATGGAATAATACTTTGTTAGTACTTCCCAAACAAAACTAGGTTAACCTTAGCTATCCTAGACCACTTTGTTTCAAGTTTATCTCATTGCAATTGTGCAATTAAGATAAATGTTGAGACAAATAGTAGAAATTCACGTATTCGTGCTAAGTATCACGATATAAACCTATATTATGTGGTGTTCTATACTACACATCAGAGCCTGATGTTTAGAGATGTTTTACTCAACTATTATATTCAGGCTTATGATGGTGTGTATGATAAGCACAAAGCTGAATCTTCTTGGATTTTATTGGATTTTCATTGTTTGACTAGATCCATACATGAAGTTTGACTTTGATATGCAAATGCATGTTGCAATATCAAGTCTTTACTTGATGCTATAGATCTAGAGGGTAATAGTATTTGTGTGAGGAAGTGACGAATTGTGAAGATTCCGAAGACAAGATGAAGGTTCATCAAAATAAGGAAGTAAAATTGTGGGAAGAAACCACAATAGTCTGAAGGAAGTGCCAATCAAAACTCATGCTTTACCTCATCAGAGGAGTACTTGAGTACATAAGAAGCATGAAGGTGAGAAATATAATGATTATGGTGAAGCTGAAGCAGATCCATAGTCAACATAGAAGAGGGAATGCATGGGAAATCACTTCGAATACTATAATCATAGTGTCAGCTAGTGGTTTTCTTGCAACAATAAACCCTCGAAGAAAGAAAGATGACCTATGAACCCATAGAAGATATAAGAAGACCATAGTTGGTATCAGAAGATCACAATTGGTATAGGATCAATACTGCGAGATAAAATAGAAGATGTCTCGACCAGTTTATAAGAACCTACATTAGAATCCATTTTTAGATATCAAATAGCCACAGTTGGTATAATAACCACAGCCGGTATCAGTTGGTAATACAAATAGTCCATGATTTAATTATTTGCAACAAAAGTTTGTGAACAAATAAAAATCTTGTCAGCCAAATAGCTAGATCTATAAACATTTAGTCGAAGGATTCACATTGGATGTCCACAATTGAGTGGATACACCACAAACATTCTTCGCGAGACCTTAGAAAGGTATAAACCATAAGTTAGACCAGACCAATATTCAAATCATAAGTCCAATAGTTGGAAGAAAAGGAGTTGAAGACCATAAGAAAACTCTAAGGGGTAGAGTAAAGTTGAGTTGGATATACGATGACTTAATACTTTGAGTAAAATGGAAGAAGAAGGTCTGAACTGAGAGGAAGTTCAATCTTATTTTCATAAGACTGTTGAACACTACTTTCAGAAGGATGTCAGATCAGAAGCCGAGGTTCATACCTCTAGGACGTAAGAAGTGGATTATAACTCGAGAAAGTAAGTAATAATTACTCATAAGTACTAGAGCTCAAGTAAGTCAAGCATAAAGAAGTTGGACGAAGAAAATACTATACATCTAATACAGCTTAAATAGGCCAAAGACCGAAGGAGATTGATCTTACCAAAACTAAAGACTAATAGAATGATTCCTTTCATGGAACCTAAATAACCCAAAATAGTTATAGGTATCAACTATAAACCATGATTGGATGGACTAAATGAGTCTAATCCATTCTTAAGGAAATAAACCATCATTACCATTTCCATGTTAAGTACCTTACTAAGTACCAATATTGAAGTTTTGGTAGTAAGGGAAAAACAAAGACCTATTTTATCAAATAGGAGAATGTTATTCAATTAGTCCTCAATTAAGACTGCCAGGACAAGAAGAAGTACCAATCATTGAATATTCAATGAGAAAGGAAACAAGCTTATAATATTGGAGGAAATCATGGAAGTAAAGGAAGTAATAGTTGTTTGATGTCAAACACTAATGGATTCCAGGAAGAATCTGGACAAGGGATATATTCAATTATATCCAGTGAGATCACCACGGAGTTCGAGAAAAGTCGTAGTCCGCACAAGACAGATCCACACTTCGGAAACGTGAGAGAGTTCAAACTTCGAGGACGAAGTTTAGTTTAAGGGGTAGAGACCGTAATATCCCAGGTATTGGGGTTACAAAAATAGAGGAAACAGATGTGTGCATTGCATTCATGCATAGAAAATCTAGGGAATTTTCGCGCTTTAAAGTAAAACAGATCACGATGAATCGAAGTTTCACTTGATCTTGGTGGAATTGAAGTAGCTCATCAAGTCAAGCGCTATAAACCTCAAACTGACTTTGTTAAAACCTTGTTTTGGGTAGAAATGATTTGATCTAAGGGGTTAGATCAAATGGAATTAATATTCAACACAACAACACTTTACTCAATGATCAATTGCTTGATCTTATGAAAGATTATAATATGGTAATCCTTGTCATAACATATGAACACCAATTCAATTGCAAATCAAGTAACAATAAAATGGAGAAACCGTAGATACCAATTTTTATCTTTACATAATTAAGAATCAAGAACAACCTTGAGCTAAAGTATTAGCTTGCAAACCATTTCCCTTGGAGTGGTGAGATAACCTAATATCACATGGAATAATAACATATCCATGAATTGGTAAAGTAAGGAGGAGGTTAATGCAACCAAGATAGCCAAGTGGAATCTTAGACTTGTTATCTACTGAGATATAGTGAATACACCATAAACCCTAGAATAAACCATTCCTTTATAAGAGAGCCTAAGCTAAGGTGTTACACTCAAGAAAGTTAAAGCCAACACTTGAAAGTGAGGGAGAGAACTATCCATATACCAGATGATAATTTCAACATTATTTAAGTGGAACCCTAACATAATATCTCAGGCATTCTTCTGGGATATAAACTTTAGAGGCAACCATAGTAGGCTAGCCTAGAAAGTGAAATATAAGTACTATACCCTAGCCGATCAAGATAGTGCTTGATCAGGGAGGTGAGAACCTCATTTAATGAGAGATACCTTAGGAAGCCAGACCTTGATCATTATAAATTGAGTAATGATCATAAACCCTAAGAACTTGAGGTAAAGATATTAAGAACAAATTGATCATGCCTAATCCAGGATCATGCTTTGGAGATATGTGAGGATAAGTTAAGTCTTAATAAGATGAGTAAATATCATTCACCACATGTAATTATAGGGAGGTAACTAGTAAGGAACCCTAGGCTTATATCCTAACCTTAACTTGTGGATCACTTGGTGATCATAAGTAGAATCCTACCATATCTATGTTTCATAAAACAAAGAACCTAAGAAATCCTTAGAGTAAAACACCATATTTAATATGGTGAGAAACCATTCATCTATAAGACCAAAGTTAACTATAAAAAGAACTATAACCAATGTAGTTAACTTATGATAAATTGGGAATAATAATAGAAGTTAATTGGTAGAAGATAAAACCAATTCTCAAATCCTTAGTAATTAGAGAAGCACATAAGGTATTAAGCAAGTAACCCTTATCATAGTTAGGGGAGATTAAACCCTAGCACATGCAATATGGTGTCATCCCATCTCTATAACCTAGAATTAAATCTCAACCCTAGTTTGTGTATCACTTGGATGATCATCACCATAAACCTAGTTCACATTTGAGTTCCAAACCACATGCCATTAGATGAATATAATTAAGACCCAACCTTGAGGAGAGTAATATCTACTCAAGGTATTTCAAAGTGTTAATAGACCATAACACTAATGTTAATTTTGATATGGGGTTATAATCAAACCTACAAGACCTTAACAAATAAGTATTCACATAAAATCATATGCAAGTAACCAAATTCTCAAATATGAGATCAAGTCCTTAGAAATAATTTAGCACAAGAAATCATGCCATTAAATCACTTCTTAATAGAAATTCATAAATAAATATTACTTTGAAATTGTTTCTTGTAAGATAATACCAAATAAAAATCTACATATCATTATGTAAAATCAACAATCATTTGGAAAGTAATTTGAATGTTTCCAAAGAAAATATCCAAATGAATGCATATATGGCTATTTAACTCAAATCCCAATATTAATTAATTAAACCAATGTTATAATACCCATATTCATCTTCTAATACACCACTATAGTGTTTGAAGAATCTTGGGCTAAACCTTGTATAATTCAAATAAACAATACCTGCAAAATAGAAAAGCAGTTAAGATTTGAATTAAAACAGAATTCAAAATAGAAAATTAAAACAGAAAAAGAAAATAGAAGAGGGAGAAGAGATGGACTTACCTGCCGCAGCAGCCCAACCGGGAAAGCCTAGAAGCAGCCCAGAGTCAACCCAGCAGCTGGAGCCCAGCACAGCCCATGGCAGCCCAGCATACCTCTTCGCAAGGATAAGACCGAAGACGAGGTCATCGTCTTCGTCTTTGCCATCGGCGACGCGCGGGAGAGCGCCAGCGCGATGGAGAGGGACACGTCCCGGCCGCCGTTGCTGACCGAGCGCTCGACGACGACCGCCGGAGACCCTATAAATACCCCGCCACAGTCTCCGCCGCTCGCGTTCTTCCTCTTTCCCCAATTTCCGAAACCCTAGCTCGACCCGGCCTCCGACCATAGCCGCCGATGAGGACCTCCCCGAACCTCGCCGTGACCACCGATGTGACCGCCGTCCTCGACATGGCCACCGTACGGGAGGAATTGAACCGGAGCATCCCGAGGCGACCTCACCGAGCTCATCTTCTCCGCTGCCGGTCACCGTCTCCGTCGACGGTGGAGTCGTCGTCCGGCCACCCCTGCCTCGCCTGAGCCCTCCTACGAGTTCCTGGTGAGCTCCTGCACCTCGTGGACCACTCCACACCTCCCCTAGCTCCCTGTACCCCGCTGTCGTTGAGGACCTGCAAGCCCCGCCGCTCGGCCTTGCCGTCGGGCAAGCGCCGGCGACCAAAAATGGGCGGCGCCACCACCGTTAGCATCCCCGTGTCGCGTAGAGCAGCAAGAGCATCACCGCGCGTTCGCAAATCGTCTTAAGCCTCGCCGCCGTCGTCAATTCCCGCCGGCAGTGAGCTCACAGGCCATAATCTCAATTTTGACCTCGGTCAATGACACCGTGGCGGCTGACGTGGCCATAGGCCCACTGGTCAGTGACCACGGGTGGTATCAGCTGGGTATGTTTAGCAGTTTCTTTTGTTTTAACTCCAATTCAATAATATCTGCAACTTTAAATGAATTTATAAGATTCATCTTAAGTCAGAAAAATATAAATGAGATATCAAAATTCTTAGAAAAGAAAACTCTATCCAATAAAAATATAATGTGAAATTTTTATTTGTAATAAAAATTTAAGTATTTAACACTTATTATTTAAGCAATTTCTTTTATTCATAATTGAATTAAAAAATTCAATACTTAGGAAAAGATTATAAAATAAATAAAAACCCAGTAAGGTAAATAAAGAAAACATTAAAACTAAGTTTCTTAATTTGGAACTTATTAAATCATTATTAGAGAGATTTAAACCCTGATTAACAATTACCCTAATTATTATAAATTTTTAAAAATAATAAAATGCCAAATCCAATATTATTTTTATTTCAAAGTTATTAATAACTTTAACTTTGCATACAAGATATTAATTAAGAATTATAGGGTAAATAGTAAACCCTAGTTCCATAAGAAAGAAGACTAGAATCTCATCATTTCATGTGAAACCCAAAACCCTAATTCAATTAGGAACCCTAGCTCCATAAATTAATGTGAACCCTAAATTGTTTCTAAAACCTAAACCCTAGGTTAGAGCATGTAATCATATTGCTCTATTATCATAGAGCCATAATTAGCAACTAAAGACATATCTATGTCCACATAAAATGTAGAACCCTATCACTAGCAAATTAGTATTCCAAGAATGCATACCATTAAACCAAGGTGATCAACTAGGATTAACCAAGTATAAACCCTAGATCCTATTACCAAAAACAGTCCTCCTTTATTATCCATGCTTAACATCACACCATGGTGATGAACCCTAATATTAACCATACCTATTATTTTACACTACATATCCTTGTTCCACTAAACCATACTAGTGTTGGATACTTTTGAACCATCCTATTTAGAAACCAACTATTTTACTTAGGGAAATAAATAGCAAACCCAAACAACCTCAACCTAATTGATATACTTCTTCTTACCTAAGAAGTATGTTCTTCAAAAGTTATTCCTTTGAAGAAAATAAGGAATCATCACCAACCCTGCTTATAAGAATCTATAAACCCTAGCCCACTGTCACCAATAAGATATACCATCTTGATAACAACTATTGGTAATTAAGATGTTTAGACTTAATTCAACCATACAAGCCCTAGTAGCTGATGAATCCAACTAGGTTGTGATCCATCTAATAACTACTTCAGAAACTAGATGAAACCATAGTCAACCATAGAACCCCACCAGTCTAATTATCATACTTGTTCATTATTAAAGAACATGTTCTTCAAAAGTTATTCTTTTGAATTATATAATAAGTGATCATCAACCATGCACTATAGGACTTAAAATTGACAACTGCTATTTACTTATTATACAACCACTATTCCTTGGTGTGTATAATTATTAATATGCATTTTGCAGCACCTGTTTATGATACCATGTAACCACACCTAAATAAGAACCTTGTTTGTGAATCACTCTAAAAGTGCAACACACCCTGAACTAATCATGACCACTCACTAATCCTAAATCATCGGGGTTAGGTCACGTTTAGAGCGATTGCATCCCATACTTATGCATTATTGCATTCTTGCCAATCTTTTAAACATCGTCCTTACCGGACGATGATGCTATTTCAGAATTTGGAGTTACTACGTATCGAAGACCTTGCCTGCATAATCTTGCAGTCAAGAAAGGCAAGTTCATCACTTGCTCATGTCATTTGAGTATTTCTATCAAATTACTTGCAAAGTATTATGGTTATCACTATTGCATAAAAACCAAAACCACTACTTTCATAACTATGAATATGACTATGTGGTGGGCAATGGAACCATGGATTGTGTTGATATGGTGGAGGTTCCATTGCAAGGGTTAATATCCATCTAGGATTAAACAACAAATGTCGCCGAGTGATTCTTGTGCCGTAATACCGTGTTAACCATAAGATCCGGAGTGGGACGGAGTAGTCAAAAGTGTTTCCACCTCTCGTTCATCAACGGATGCGCTTACCGTAGCAGCTTGTGTCTTGCGGAGCAACTTGAGGGTGGGGAGCCCCTTCTAATTCCCCACGGTATAGCTGTTGCTTACCGTAGCGGTTGCTCGCTTGCGGAACAACTTGAGGGTGGGGATCCCCTTCTAATTCCCCACGGTAATGTGGTCTATGATGGGTTGCAGCTACCGGCGAAGGAGTTTGGTTAACGAGTCCCAAACTGTTGTCGTGGTCGGGGTCCACCCTGAAATTACGGGAATAATGGGACCGATGAGGACCCAGGGTCGGGGTATGCAACAAAGGGTGGGTGTTCGAGGTAGCGGAGGAACATGATTGGCTAGACCTTATACCGGGCCTCACACCATAGGAAGTGTGGACGGGTCATTCCCGGTTGGCACCAAGGTTAAGATCTCTTATGGGTAAAGCAACACACCTCTGCGAGTGTAAAGAACCGTGACTCGTCACTCCTCGTTCCGGGATATGGAACTGCGAACGCGGCCGGAAAGGAGCTCCATGAAGTTCTAGTAAACCGGTGAAGGCCGACGGACATAGTTCTTCTCGAATAAAAGCAACCTCTTGAAGAAATGGTTATGAAAACTTGCATTGGTATTAGACTTTCCGGTCTAATGCCGTAGCTAGTGCATTAAACACCTCTTTCCTATAATGAACTTTTTGAGTACGCTCGTACTCATCCCACTCTTAAATCCCTCGCTTAGATATGGAGGCATCGAAGGAGAATCTACAGGTGCAACTCGAAGACCGAGGAATCAACAATTACTTCAAGGGACGGGAACTCGACGGAAGAGTCAAACACCACAACTACCATGGAGAAAACCTAGATTAAGTAGTAGAAGGGAACTAGCTTCCTAAACCTAGCTCCTGTTTAGCTAGAATATATTCATAGCCCCTATAGCTAGTCAAATACTCTTCAAATAGAGTTCGTGATAGGATTAGACTACGAGTCGTTCTTCTGGAGTTTATGTGCAGTTTTACCTCATTGTAAAGTAGGAGGATGTGATGATCTTATGTAACAGAGTCAATGTTGTAATTCTATAGACATACCTTGGACCCGCATATGTTTCTGTTGTACCACTCTGAGCGATATAATACTAGTGGAACGGTGTTTCATTGGTGTTATATCAGACTTGCATACTACACCATGCAGTGGTATGCCGGGTCACCACACCGCTGTCGCCGTATCCCGTGGCTGAAAGGTAACCCCTCCATCGGAGGATTACCACGGCGCCTCTGTCGTCGTATCTCATGGCCGAAGGGCGGCCCCTCCACCCTCGTGTGACGGCGATAGGCTGTCCTTAAGGCAGCAGCAACCTCCGTCAGGCGTTTCTGCCGGCTCGGAGGTTCTCTAGTTTCGTCGGAGTTGGCTCCCACCTCTGTGCCCCAAGTGGTCTCCTCCCCGGCGGCGTAGAGGTTGACTCCGGCGAGCTTCGGCACGGTGAAGAAGGAGCTGGATCTGATCGCTTTTTCTGGTTTTATTTCCAGGTCCCCAGTGCAATTTGTAAGGGCCAGCTTGTAATTTCCTATTTTCTTTAGGCCTTATCTGTAATATTACTCCACCGCTGCAGAAATGAAGCCCTAGGTCCTTCGGGACCTTTCCTGTTCAAAAAAAGAAATGAGCAATTTTTTTAGATCTTCAAAAATCTTTCTTTTATAACACAATCTTTGACTAGAGATTTTCAAACTCTTTTTTCTTCTATGACACCTTTTACTTTTCTCAAGGCAGATATGAATACCTAGTAGCATAATATGTAGAGAATAAATCAAGTCAGACGCGGAGAACCAAAATTATGTTGGTTTTGTGAGGACAAATATGGAATTCCTGCAAGCAGAGTATGATTATTGGTAGACAAAATCAACGTAGATGTCATTGAAGTAACGTCCAAATCATAGTACTCTCTCCGTTTTATGTTTAGTTAAATTTAAATTTTTGTAAATTTTGACCAAATATTTATGAAAAATTATCAGCATGTACAATATAAAATCGCTTGTATTAGAATCGTCGTAAAGTATAGTTTTATATTATATGTGTTCGGTATCATAGATATTGATGTTTTCCCGTATATTTGTTGACAAACTTTTGAAGGTTTAACCAGATCGAATAGAGTGAAGTATAAATAAAAAACGAAGGAAATACCTTGCAGTGTTGAAAAGTTGAAAACGGAGGGGCTGTAAATAATAATTGTGTAATAAACGAAATCAACCTAGATCGCCCGCGGGGATGAGGCAGCACGACGTGCGTCACGGTCCATGCTGCGGCCCTTCCATGGTCCAAGTCGCCTCCCCACGAAGCAATGTTGGACGACAAATAATCGTAGCCACTAGCGCGAGTGAACGTGATCGCTTCTCTGCTTGCTGCAGTGTTTTCTACGCGTTTGATTCGGTCCATCATCGGCAGCGCCGTGCATGTATTGGCATACCTTTGTTTAATCTAAAGCAGAAAAAGTATCTGCATTTTCAAAACATTAAAATATCGCAGTATCTACCTTTGAAACGTGCATTGTACGGCCTGGTGGATCAGACGTTACATCGTGTGGACTTTGCATACAAAGTTTGGTGCTGCCGCTCGTCTGCTCATCTTTCAAGAGTTATTAAGGATGTTGCACCCAGAAGCATGAATATACCGAAAATCAAGTGTGAGTCAATATGAACACGTATGATTTTAAGAATTTTAAGAATTAGTGAAACTGGGATTACAAAGTTCAGAAAATTCTGTAAAAATCTACATGTATGTATAGATGTATTCTACAAACTTGTGGCGCGCTATTGGAGTCGATGGTGTGTGGAATAATTGCTCTACATCCATCTTATATCTTGCCAACCGTATATGATTTTCACATCACATAAATTTTGCCTTATTTCGGTAGTTGAGTGTAGTAGAACATAAGAAAGATTGACATGATGTATTTTTTTTCTTACGTGACGTGCAAAAATATGACCTAAAAATGTATTGTATGTGTTTTTTTTTCCAGTGTAATGACTCATACATTGCGTTTCTTATGTTGATTTTTTGTTGTTGAGAGTCAATATGAACATAATTGTTAGTATAGGAACATAAAATTATGAATGTAGCAATATAAAAATATGTTGGGTGCAAACTAACTTTTCTGCATCCTCTGAATAGTGCTTCTATATAAAATAAACCTTATACATTGGGCTACGCGAAAAACGACAGATTATGAGAATTTTGGTGGATTTAAATTTGTGACCTTTCTTAGAGATCCACACTTTCGTCATGTTTTGTGTAGCCAGATTATTTGGTATTTCATATTTAAAAAATTACATACTGTGGGACACATCTGTATGTACTTGTATATTTGTTTCATTTATCTTTGAAATGTTGAAACATCATTTGCAACGTCCAAAACACCATTCTTGGTGGTACTACTAAGAAATGTTAATTAAATTGTTGATTTCACTGAAAAATGCAAATGTAAAAAATCATTAATAACAAATGAAAGAAGAAAACGCCAAGCAATACCACACAAGTATGAGAGCAAAGGAGTAGAAGTGGCCGCAATGAGATATGGAGGTCATGATGTCGATTCTCACAATCTATTTCCAGAGCTTCCATTGCATGGTAAAACCATTTTTGGCATAGGGATAACTTGCTTCATCCATGTACTTCTTAAGCTCTAGCCCTCTAGTATTTTCCATTACTATGCCAGCACGTATTTGTATTTGTTCTAATTGAATGCTTAGATTAGCAGGCCACCTAACCAATCCCTACTTTATGTTCTCTACATGGGTAATACAGGTGTGCTTGTTTCCGAATTTCCGAACGAAAAATGTTTTCTTATGTGCAATGTTTAGAATGGACGGACGTCTTCACTGCATTTAGCTATAATTATATCACAATTGTTTTTGTGATATAAAGTTTGTTAGTTGAGCTATGTGGAAAATCTAAGAGCTTTTTTGAACTCATAAAATTAGTGAAGCACAACTTCAGGAAAATTTTCTCCATGGATCGGCCTTTGACTCATCATAACAAACCCTCTTCTTTGGCTTCTTCACCTTCCTCTTATTTCCACTTGGAAGTGTAACTTTTGCAACATGTTCATCGTCATCACTATCACCCAAGTCTATGGGGTTGGTGTCCTAATTAGACGAGGATACAAAATAACACATCTCACTAGTCTCTGGCTCATACCATGATCTACTAATTGGACCTCGCCTCACTAGTTTCAACTTACTGCAAAATAGTCTTATTCATGCACTTCATCAGCCTTTGATTATCCCTCTTCTCCATATATCTCTTCCACATATGTATCCCCTTCATAGTGCAGGAAAGGATCACCTCTTTGCTTCTTTTGTTGCTTAATATTTTCCATTAGTTCAGGATCTTCTATTTGTTTTTTCTGCCTCTTTAGTTTCTTAATTAATTCCAGATACTTTGTTACCCTTGTGTTGTGATCTTCACGTCTATATTCACCAATGTCATAATGAAAATCTTCTTCTTGAAAATTTACATCATCAACAACAATAATTGCTTTGCCATTCTCCAAATTGCAATTATGTCTTGTGCCAAGATAAAGCACATCTGAAAAGCCCTTCATCCTCCAAAGTGCAGGTGAAACCCTCATTGTCAACACACAACATCTCATTAATTTGTACCCGAGATTCAAAATTTTCCATGTTCAGTTCAACTGGTGCTACTGCGATGTGCTTAATTATAATCAAATTCAGCATGCACCTTCTCATTCTCAAATAAGTCTAGCATCTTCTCCGCCCTTAACATATTGTTAACAACCTCCATTCCTTTCATGTTTTTTCCCGATTTCCTTAACATTACACATGTTATCTTTAATTCCATAACCATGTCATTCTATTAGTTATATCTGATCTGATATGCACAAAGTTCTCTCTAGATTGTCTTTACCAAGGAAATTAAATATAGTCTCCAATATGTCATCATGAATGCACAATTATTACTAACTAGATAAAGCTTTACAAAGTTTTAAACTCTAAATCTAACGGAGTTGCAAAGTTTCAGATAAACAATTATGCGCTCACTAGATAAATCCTAGCCTAGCTTGGTTTCGAAATTCTTACTACCTAGATAAACCCTAGCTCAATTCTAAGTCGGACCGAATTATAAAGTTTCAGCTAACCCTACTCTAAATTTGACAAAATAGCAAGAAGAAGAAAAAGGAAAGCTTACTTGTTGTAACCCAAGGAGAATACCCACTCGTGGTGTCAGTGAGGTGTTAGGACAACATTGGCAAGAGATACTACCGCAAGCATGCTCCGGCAACGGTGCCTCTGAACATGGTGATTTGTCAAATCAAGAGCTACCGTACCCCTAGCCGTTTGTGCTATATTCTTCGTCGCCCGTCGAATCGATGTCGCTTTTAGCGCCGATAGGGTCGCCGCCGCCGTTGCCGGAGGAGGTGAGGTGCGTGGGAGGAGAGGGAAACGCGCGCGGGAAACTAAAACCTAACCGGCCGCCCCTTGAGACATGTGTTAAAAGGCCGTTAACGGTCATATCCGTGTGTTGTCTCCTCTGTCTCATTGTCAGTTAATCAGCGTTCAATTTGAGTTTACTGTTTGTTTTGGCAAAAAAAAAACTTACAAATTTGTGGTTTATTTGTCTCGAAAAACAAAAGTGGTATCATTTGGTTCGAAAGGTGGTGGTTTTTTTTGTCCCTGGAACCAAAATTGATACCACCAGATTGTCCCTGAAAAACAAAGTATATATATCAATTGTATAACAGCTGGATGCAGCTAAGTGGCGATGTCACAAAGTAATACACTGGCACTATCGCAGTTATTAAATTATGGAGATGGCAGATGTCTTAGGTACGGCTTTGTAATCTTGTACACTGGCATTATTGGTGCCTTCGTTTGGTAAACATCAGGATGACGGGAGCAGCGGTGGGAAAGTAGGCACTACAGGTAAAGGCAAAGCCATCCCATGTTCGAGAAGATAACTTTTTTTTTCCAGATAATAAAAAAATAAAAACTGGCGCAGAGAGTCAAGAAAGACGCGTGCCCGGGCCGGGCCGCGGCCTCCACGTCGTCTCCTCCCATTGAAGATTGAAGTCTGGCCCTCACGGCACGCGGTTTGGCCAGCTTCCACGAAGCTTCCCCCGACACGGCCACGTCCGAGTGCGTGCCCTGCTGCTGACAAGCCGATACTTGACGAAATCCATGGTCGACCAGTCTCAGTCCAGACCTGCCTCATTCATGCTCCTACTGGCGCTACTACTACTTCAAGTGTAAGCAACTCGATCGACCGGCACCGCACCAACCAACCAGCACCGCCACCGTCTCCTCCGATCGATAAAACCCCTCGCCCCCCGACCTCGGCCTCCATTTCCATCCCGCACAACACGCAGCTCCACTACCCCTACATACCAAGCCGCGAGGCAAAAGGAGGAGATCGAGAGAGAGAGAGATGGAGGGTTACGACCGCGAGTTCTGGCAGTTCAGCGACCAGCTCAGGCTGCAGACGGCCGGCTTCTCCGGCCTCTCCCTCGGCGACTCCATCTGGTCCCCCGCCGACAACGCACGCGCCCGCAACGCCGACTCGACCCTCGGCCTCTTCTCTCCCTCCCACGACGCACCCGCCAAGATCAACGCCAACGACGGGCCCGGCCTCATCGGCTCAGGCAAGCTCGCCTTCGGGGCCACCAAGGCCGACCGCTATAACAACACCACCAATAACCTCCCCGCCGGCGACGCCAAGGCGTACGGTTATGGCGCCCCGGCCAAGCCCAACAGCGCCAACCTCAACAACAATAACGCTAGCTTCGCGCTCAACAAGATGATGATTGGCGGGAGCTACAACAACAACAGCAACAACCTGAACGGCGGCAGCGGGGAGGTGAAGAGCTACTTCAACAAGTCCATCGGGAGGCCGGCCAGCAACAACAACGGCAGCAACTACGGCGGTCAAGGCTACGGCAAGAATAAGGGAGCTCTGGACGGCGGCAAGAAGAAGCACGCCAAGAACAACGACAACAACAACAACCACGGCGCCGCCTCCGAGAAGAGGTTCAAGACGCTGCCGGCGTCCGAGGCGCTGCCGAGGAACGAGCCCATCGGGGGGTACATCTTCGTCTGCAACAACGACACCATGGAGGAGAACCTCAAGAGGCAGCTCTTCGGTACGTACGATCGTCATGGCTTTAATTACTACGACGACTATAATTAGTGACAAGATCAAGCCAGTCTCAGCTGCTAATTTAATCAGATCAGGTAAGTGACGGTTTCGGTTAATTTGCAGGGCTGCCGTCGAGATACAGAGACTCGGTGAGGGCGATCAGGCCAGGGCTGCCCCTCTTCCTCTACAACTACTCCACACACCAGCTCCACGGCATCTTCGAGGTTATTTGCCCGTCTTATCTGATGACTGATTCATTAATTGATGATGAATTGCTTGGACTCATCGCCCTATACTGAACTGAACTGAATCGTATCGTACGTGCAGGCTGCGAGCTTCGGCGGAGCAAACATCGACCCGGCGGCGTGGGAGGACAAGAAGTGCCACGGCGAGTCTCGCTTCCCTGCGCAGGTACTACATGCACCTGCCATGCCACATGCTGCTACCTAAGTTCAGACTTCTGAGAACCAGTATACGGAGTAGTAAAAACGTAGATTTAGGAGCCTAGAGCCTAGAAATGTCTACCGGCCAGCCCAGTTGCAAGGCTTGATCTGCAACAATGGATTAGTATCGAGACGAAGCAATTATTACCTAGTCAATCATAGTTAACTAAACGGATGGGTGATGGCACGGTCTAGCTAAAACTTGCTACTCCCAAACCGGCAACAAGGGATTAGTACCACCAGTAGATCTTGCTAGTGACTACTCAACCACCTCACTTCCTTTAGGTTGGCCGGTCAATACTAAACCAACCACCTGTTCTTCTAGAAGGAGTACACTTGTCAACACACGTTCAATTGCATCCATCTCATCTCAAAATGACATCACCTGTGACTTATTCTTCTGGAAGAACACCACCTGTATCTGAAGTTAACTACTAGCACTGAAAAGGAACATAATTATATCTGGAGTAGTATAGTATTCAACAACACACTACCCTCTACATCAGGCTTGCAAAAATAAAAGGATGAACAATACTTACCTAGTACTTGGCCTATGTGTATGTCATGCTGATTTGCAACGATGAATTCAGGTGAGGGTCGCGACAAGGAAGATCTGCGACCCGCTGGAGGAGGATGCTTTCCGACCCATCCTGCACCACTACGACGGTCCAAAATTCCGGCTGGAGCTCAGCATCACCGAGGTTTGTGCATCGTCAATGGCGCGTCTGAAGCATCATCAGTTCATCACGTGCTTCATCTAACTGAGGTGTTGTTGTCTATGCTATGCAGGCTCTCTCCCTTCTTGACATCTTTGAAGACAAGGACGATGCCTGAGGCCGCCTCCTGGTGCTCAATGCTCAGGGACTGTTGAGAAACAGGTCAATAAGGGAGACATATATACGTTAATATAATCAATTAAACAGTGATAAGTGAGTGTTCCATCTTGCGGGCTAAGAAATTATGCGCCCCGTTGTCTATCATGCGCGGTGATGACTGCAGAGGATCAGCCCTCATTTCTGTAACTAAGCTATTATGACGGCTATGTATAAATACATAAATATTGAGACCTGAATGATGTTTCTCCTGTTGTACACCTGAGCAGAATAAATAATGGCATTCGTATTTTCCAAAGAAACACAATAGCAATCGTTCCTTTTTGAGGGAAGATATGTTCTTGCCTTCACCTGCCAAATGGGCAACAAGAAGCTGTGGTAAAAGTATGTAGCAACAACTGAAATTGTAAGATGCACCAGAAAATTACTCCGGTGCTACGGAAAAGATGAACTAGTCAGACAACAATGTAGAATGTACAAACTACATACTGCAGTCATGTTGAGCACAAAAACTTCACAAGAATGCAGATGTAACCAATGTGTGGAAAATCCGTGTTGGCACAAAGGAATAGGAATCCTTGCTACCAAAACAGGCTTGCAACAAGCCAGCCCAAAGTTATCAAGTTGAACCAGCAACAGACCTTGCATAGCACATCAAATTCCTGCTCACGTTTTGTGGTGATTACACATCAAAAGTGCAACATTTCCTATGCTGACAGACATGTTAAACAACAACTGCTTAAACATTATACTCATTGGGCCAATATAAGTCAGTCACAGCCTCCAAGTCACAGGGCACCACACCCTTCAATGACCAATCTGAACTCCTACACCACATTTATACAAAACTGATGGGAATAATATAAACAAACAGGTGATTCAGGATGAATGAACGGAGAAAACTAGGGCAGGAAAGCTCTCCACAAACACATTTGGTATCTAACACCAGTCTAAAGTTTAAACCGCAGAAGAAGCACGCACCCAACATGGAAATCTGCCAAGAAGTTTTCTCCCTGATGAGTTGTTGTTCTCAGATTCAGCCAAACAGATTATGTGGTGCTGGGTCCACCATGACTGAGCTATGGTGATGAACCATATACCACCTGTCGTTACGGAACTCATATACATTGGTCGCATGGAGAGGCCCCGGTTCACCATCAACATGCACCTTCATGTTGACCCAAGCTACATCAGAAAGTACACGAGCTCTGACATCTCGTAACTGAAAATCAGTGCCCTGCCCACCATCTTGGCCCCAGTTGAATAACAGGGCCCAGCTGTTCATCACTGCGTTGTATCTGTCAAACGAGGAGTTAGATAGCAGTAATCCACCACAAGAAAACTTGTAAATAAGACTCCATGAACAAAAGGCAAGAAAATCCATCCAGATTAGGAAAATTTTCATTCCAAAAAGGGTATAGCAGCATGAGAAGTTAAATGAAATGATTGACAATGAAGTATGAACCTCGACTGTTTTCCAGTTAACGTAAAGTGTGGTAATATCATGGTGTTTGTCACATGCCTGGGTTCTACTTGAAGGGTATTGATCACTGGAGATGCCTCCAGAAACTAATGCAACATCAGAATAAAAAGAAATGAATTAACTAATATACCCTAACACATGGAACCACTGGTTAATTAACCCGGTTCTATCACAGTTCCGAAACATTAACTTAGTTTTATAGTTAGTGATGGATTCCGAAGAATAGCTAGAAGAAGTTGACATGTCTCTACACTGTAAATTCCCTACATATGATACCATGTGTACTATTTATTCTGACAATATGAATAGTTAAGTTGCAAACACCATGCTTGGCAGATAGTCCAAGGAAAAAGATATAATACAGAATAAGTGAAAACACTTTGCCAGAAAGATGAGTAACAACATAATTGCATAAATATAACAGGAACTTGGAGGAAATAAATTAAGTGTCCTGTGTATTCATGTATTTTTCTATTCATTAATTAAATGTGACTTAATAAGTTTGCATATAAGGTGACAGCAATATGGCCATGATAGAACAGGGTGAGAAATATAATTAAATGCATGTTGGAGTGAGTAAACCGACATTGATGCAATGTATAATGCAAGCATACAGCTGTACGCAATTGGTTTGCTAAGGTATTTATCAGCAATAAACATTATAAAGAGTAAGAACCCTTTGTACTTTTCCGAAGTGCTGCCAGTATTCAAGGCCACATAAGAAAGCAAAATTGTCACTGCAGTAGTGTATTAATATGTATATGCAGCTGCACACCAAATTTAAGTGTTCCCA
The DNA here is from genome assembly GCF_022539505.1 of Lolium rigidum. Classification (NCBI taxonomy): domain Eukaryota; kingdom Viridiplantae; phylum Streptophyta; class Magnoliopsida; order Poales; family Poaceae; genus Lolium; species Lolium rigidum. The sequence goes on from NW_025899877.1 coordinate 47,116, forward strand.
ATCTTTTTTTGCTCTATCTAAAATGAAATAGAATGAGAAGTATGTGTATCTTTTACAACAGTAAAGAATTGTATGGATGATGCCTTTTGAGCCATATATAAAAAAATAGGAGTAAAGTCTTAGACATACCCTGTAAAAAGTTCTCCACTAGCATTTATGCACTTTACATAGTCTGCGTTAAGCCAGAAGTGACTCATTGCTGGCAAGGACCCTTCCCTGATGATATTATAGAACTCAGCATTCACATTCATGATGGCTTTCGTAGCTGCGTAGTATGCCTTCCAACCGTTAGGTGGAGTTATATTACCCTGCTCGACTGTAAAATCCTACAAGGGAGAAGTTTATTGATGACAAACTCACAAGAAGTAAAATGTTGTGGTGAGATTGGCAGCTTTATATCACAGCTCGTAAGGCAAGTTATTTTAAACAGTCAAATATATGAACTCAAACCATCACAACGGAAAAAACATGTGAACCATACAGCTGTGTTATTAGACTGACATTATACTAAAAATAGCATTTGCCATACAAAATCTGCAAAGCCATGGGATGCTGCTATGAAAGATATTTGAAGTTTTCAAAACGAAAAGTGGTATCAGAACAAAAACGCTAGAGAAGTACAGATTAGCAGTAATGGTACAAAAAAAACATATTCTAGTTGGGAATTCAAGTGTGCAGACTCAGATACAAAAAAATTGTATGCACTATCAATTTTAGAGTTTTGGTTAGATTGTGGGAAAGCAGGAAAGTCTGGAAAGTAATACAATGTTCTTTTGTCATATCTTGTGTAAACTTATCCAAGACATGTCGCCATCGATGCTGAGGAAATAATAAATTTAGCCAGAACTTGATTTAAAAAAAGGAGTCCTCCTAGCGATAACTTGTCTGTGCAGCATGAATCACTGAGCTATACCATCCGTCCATGCAAAACAAGTAAGTCCCATTGATATGATCGAGCATTTTAGTACACAAAATCAACAGCAACATAAATATGCGGACGGCTCTATTCAAGTCAAAACGAGCAGGACAGTAATGCTACATTCCTAATCCAACAGTAGGTCAATCAATCAAGGAAAATCTGAGAGGGCACCTTGTGGTAGAGCGCCTTCCAAGCCCCATCGTCGTTGGCGGCGCGGCGCATGGCTGAGTTGGTCATGGAGAGGTGGCAGAGACTGGTGCAGTCGAGGTAGCTGAGAGCGTGGGTCGTGATCTCGGGCACGAGCTGCTCCATCATGGAGGCGCCCGTGGCCGCGGGAGCAGGCGCCGGCGTCTTGTTCATCTCGTCCCCACCGATGGCCATCTCGCCGTTGGCGCTGGCGGCAGTGGCCTTGTCGCGGCAGGAGCAGCAGGTCGGGGTAAGAGCGGATTGGTGCTTGTTAGGGGAAGGGGGGCGGAAGGCCCAGATGGCGCAGACGAGGCAGCAGACGGCGGTGGCCCCGGCGGCGATCAGGGCCGGGAAAGCGTCCATGCGGACATCCAGGTGGCGGCGAGGGAGAGGGAGACGGCGGCGGTCAGGGGCTCGGGGTAGGGTTTGGTCGGCATCCCATCACACGGGGGGTGGAGTGTTGGGGAACTAGGGTTTTGGTTTTGGGGGAAATGAAATCACGGAGGTTTCCTCTTTCTTCTCTTTGGAATGGACAAGGCCGAAGGGGTTGGGTTGGGTGGGTCACCACAACCGGCTAGGATGCGCTGTCATTTATGAACGGGGTTAGGCTCCCAGGAGGGCTGGATCGGGCTTGGGTCTTGCGAGGCCGAATGCGAGGCCCAACGGGCAACCACATATGGACTATGGGTTATTTCGGTTTTTCGAGCGCATAAATACGTCCGTTTACGGTGGCTGCGAACGGCACACGTGCACATCAGTGACCAAGGGAGACAAGGAGACGCGCGCCCATGCGTGTGGAGGTCTCTTTAAATGGAGGACACCGGTCCCTCCCACTCACCCCCGAACCTTCCAAACCCTAGCCACCCCGAGCTCTCGAACCCTAGCCATGGCGAAGAAGGGGGGCGGTTGGTTCCGCCTAGGCCGGAACGACCACGAGGCCTCGGGGTCTCGCGCCGGCGGCCAGCATGGCGGCAATGGCGGCCGCTAAACACCTGAGCGCCTGCTGGGAGGCCACCACACCTTCCTCCTATTCCGCGCTTCGAGATGCACGTCACCATGGACACGGCGACAACGCACCTCAACGCCGATCTCGGCGTGCTGCTGCCATGGTCGGATGCGCACATCCTGCATGGGTGGCATCTCAACCAGGCGCTGGTGCCGGTGCCCGCGATTCCGAGAAGTGGAACCGCGCACAGCCCCAATATCCTCCGTCGTTGCGCTCGCACGCCGTACGTCGTCAACTCCTCACTGTGGGCATGGTGGTTCGAGGCCGAGAACGATGCTCGGCGGGCGATGTCCGAGCCCCACCTCGAGGGCCTCGACAACGATGACTTTGACTACAAGGAGGCCAAAGCGGCCTTCCAGCCCTCGTTATTTCCATCACCACCATGGCAACCGCCAAGGCTGAGGCAGGCGCCACTTCCGCCGACGCCCATGAAGAAGGAATAGGAGGAGCCGTCCCACCGACTGGTCCATGTACCAGCGTCATACACACAGTACGTCGAACACCCCCCCCCCCCCCGGGGGTGTCGGTGCTTTCGAAGCAAGCATACAAGCAGGCGGCGGCCGAGGACCCGCCCGAAGACAACGACGACCTCGACTATCGGCGATGGAGGAAGATACCAAC
>NW_025899879.1:0-21534 GCF_022539505.1 Lolium rigidum
GTAGTGTCATATCATGAGTAGGGAAGTTATCATATAAGATGGTTTGCGGTGTGGAAGTATCTCTCCTTTAGTTTGTCTATGTATCCCTTGGTGTGAGTTATCGTTATGGAATATTAATGAGAAGTCTTATCATTTACATATTGCACACCTTATTTTAGTTTGCAATTTCTACTATATGATTGATCTTGATTTTAGTATTGGTACCACTTTGGGAGCATTGAGTAAATCTATTTGGTTTTGGCAAACTTAGCAATGGTCAATAGCAACAACACTTTGAGTTTAAGAAGAATAGAGGAAATACATGTAGAAGATGTTATTATCTTTCTTATCGGTTCTTAGCTTAGTATTCTAAAGTTAAAGTTGTTTGTGCTTACAAGAAAGATGCATGATTATGTCTATCACATGTGTATATTTGTTTGTTTCCCTCAACTCCTATGCTTGCTATTTAACCTTGCTAGCCAAAGACCTGTACTGAGAGGGAATACTTCTCGTGCATCCAAACCTGAACCCAAACCTATGTCATTTGTGTCCACCATATCTACCCACTGCATGGTATTTCATGCCATTCCAAGTAAATACTTCATGTGCTACCTTTAAACAATTCAAAATTTATTACTTCTTATTTGTGTCAATGTTTTATAGCTCATGAGGAAGTATGTGGTGTTTTATCTTTCAGTCTTGTTAGGCAGCCTCCACTAATGGACTAGTGGCTTCATCCACTTATCCTATAATTTTGCAATAAGAGCCGGCAACGGGGTTCCCAGCCCCAATTAATCAACTTTCATTAATAATTCTCTTCACATGTTTTGCCCTGATTCATCAGTAAGCAACTTAATTTTGCAATAGACACTCCTCCATGGTATGAGATTGTTGGAACGCACCCGAGGATTCGGTTAGCCATGGCTTGTGTAAGCAAAGGTTGGGGGAGTGTCATCCTTAAATAAACTAAAGTACATGTGTAAACAAAAGAGAAGAGGGATGATCTACCTTGCTGGTAGAGATAACGTCCTTCATGGGAGCCGCTCTTTGGAGGTCTGTTTGGCAAGGGGGTTAGAGTACCCGCTACCGACCGTTGACAACGACAAACACCTCTCAAAACTTTACTTTTATTCTCTTTATATGATTTCAAAACTGAAAAAGCTCTAGCACATGATTTAATCCCTGCTTCCCTCTCGCGAAGGGCCTGTCTTTTACTTTATGTTGAGTCAGTAAACCTATTTCCCTCCATCTCAAGCAAGAATTTGAGTTGTTGTGATCAAACTATTATATTGTGATTTGCTTCATCATGTCTTTACTCTTTCCTGTTTAGTACAAGTTTTACCTGAATGAATATAGCTTTGAAAGTCATCAATGATTAATATGATTGAGTATGCAAGTTTACCATAAGTTTTAATATGAGAGCGCTGCTCAATAGATAAGTATAATCTGTTAAATGTTCTCTGACCAAGAACAAAGTTTGCCATCACCAATTATGATTCCTTATGCACCTTTATTTGTGATTACCTTATACTTGTTTCAAGTTGAGTTATATGAGGAAGTTGTTTACTATAATGTCTTGTGTGAATGAATATGATGCTTCTTGTCCATATTTTATTTACCGACTCTTCACTCCATAAACATGTGGTCCTGTTTACTGAGTTCAGTTTCGCTTGGGGACAAGCGAAGTCTAAGCTTGGGGGAAGTTGATACGTCCAATTTGCATCACTATTTTATATCATAATTTGCTGCTATTCATTGATATATTTCATATTGGGACACAATACTTATGTTATTTCATCTATTTTGCATGTTTCATGATTATTTGGAGATCGCACACCGGAGCCAGGATTCTCGCTGGAAAAAGCACCGTCAGGATGCAATATTTCGGAAGATCAACTGTGGAAGGAAATTTTACCAAAAATCCTATATTTCCAGATGACGAAGGAAGCCAGAAGGGGGAGCCAGCTGGACCCAAGGTGGGCCCACACCATAGGGCGGCGCGGCCCATGGCCTGGCCGCACCACCATGTGGTCTGGGGGCCCCACAGCCCCTTTCGCCTCCTTTTCTTCGCGAAACCCTTCATCCCGAAGACCTAAGCCACAGAGGGATCCTCACGAAGGGTTACAGCCGCCTCGCGGGGCGGAGAACACCGGAGAGAAAAGATCTCTCCGGCGGGCAGGAATCCGCAGGGAAATTCCCTCCCGGAGGGGGAAATCGACGCCATCGTCACCGCCATCGAGCTGGACATCATCTCCATCACCATCATCATCATCTCCACCATCATCACCGCCGTCTCCACCGCTGGACATCGTCACCGCCGTAGCAATTTGGGTTTGATCTTGATTGTTTGATAGGGGAAACTCTCCCGGTACTGATTTCTACTTGTTATTGATGCTATTGAGTGAAACCATTGAACCAAGGTTTATGTTCAGATTGTTATTCATCATCATATCACCACTGATCATGTTCCATATGATGTCTCGTGAGTAGTTCGTTTAGTTCTTGAGGACATGGGTGAAGTCTAAATGTTAGTAGTGAATTATGGTTGAGTAATATTCAATGTTATGATATTTAAGTTGTGGTGTTATTCTTCTAGTGGTGTCGTGTGAACGTCGACTACACGACACTTCACCTTTATGGGCCTAGGGGAATGCATCTTGTACTCGTTTGCCAATTGCGGGGTTGCCGGAATGACAGAAACCTAAGCCCCCATTCGTATATCGATGCAGGAGGGATCGCAGGATCTCAGAGTTTAAGGCTGTGGTTAGATTTATCTTAATTACTTTCTTGTAGTTGCGGATGCTTGCAAGGGGTATAATCACAAGTATGTATTAGTCCTAGGAAGGGCGGTACATTAGCATAGGTTCACCCACACAACACTTATCAAAACAATGAAGATTAATCAGCTGCATGTAGCGAAAGCACTAGACTAAAATCCCGTGTGTCCTCGAGAACATTTGGTCATTATAAGTAAACAAACCGGCTTGTCCTTTGTGCTAAAAAGGATTGGGCCACTCGCTGCAATTATTTCTCTCGCATTTTACTTACTCTTACTTTATTCATCTGTTACATCAAAACCCCCTGAATACTTGTCTGTGAGCATTTACAGTGAATCCTTCATCGAAACTGCTTGTCAACACCTTCTGCTCCTCGTTGGGATCGACATTCTTACTTATCGAAGATACTACGATACACCCCCTATACTTGTGGGTCATCACCCCCATGGGGGTGGTCCACAGGGTTCATAACTACCCCTCTTACTACGGGTCGTTTACCTAGCCAACACTTAGATCCGGCTCTACCCAAACTTTTTTGGTTCACCCCAACATTACCCACTTGTCCGAATGTTGTTAAGCAGTTTTGGGATACTGAACGGACCTCCCCGGATGGTAATCTTAAAGTGGCCGATTTACCCTCTTTTGCAATCAGTTTCGCTACAGCACCTGCTGCTCTAGCTAATTGCCCACCCCTTCCACGTGTGATTTCTATGTTATGCATGGCCGTGCCTAAGGGCATATCGGTTGAAGTAGATTCTTCTTTTCTCTCAAAAAACCCCTTCCCAAACTGTACAAGCTTAAATGGTATTTAAACTTAACTTTAGGTAGGCGATCAGAATAATGAATGAAATTGAGCTTGAGGTTACTTAATATATCCATGCAAAGAAGAAATGAAGCCTTCTCTTCCTGTAATATTAACCGAAGTCCACAAACCTGGAGTTCATCAATACTCAACTGATACCACAAAATTGAGCTTAACATTTATAAACTCAGGAAATATGGGTGAAAATAATGACATAATACACATCCTTTGACTCTCAAGAAACCCCTTCATAGCCAGATGGTTAGCATCTCATGTTCTTTATTCATCCCCCAGAGCTTCCTCCTTGGTGCTCTATACAATTGAATCGGTCACAACATGGTTCTTGAGCATACATAAGGGTATGTACAATTGAACCAGCCACAACATGGATCTTGAGCATACATAAGAGGCCAGTTCATCCTCCCCACAGGCTGCAATTCCTAGTTTCTCACTTTTCCTTACATGAGCCGAAATTCTGGCTGAAAGCCAGAGAACCACTGCACAAAGGAAAAATAGCCTGATTCAAACTCATAAGCAATTGTTGCACACAAAAACATGATGCTATTCAGGTTGCATTCACCAGGACAACTAACCCACAATTCGAATAGTTATTAAAAAGAAATCAAATTAGATTTTTTGGAAATTGCACGAGATATTTTGCATTCAGTTTTTTGGAGGTATTTAACTCAGAAAAATCCTTTTCCAATCACCACTTGACCAGAAATAACAAGAACAGGCATAAAAACGAGGTAACAGAATAAGACACAAGCATTGATTAAAAATATAGTTGACGCTATGAACACTGAATTGAAACGGAACTGAAAGCTACAAAGTAGAAACCCCTAAGATTTAGAGCCCATGGACCTCACATCATAATGAGGCCATTTGGTAGGGAAACTCACAAAAGAGGTTTTGGGGCTCAACTCGTGTGAGGGATCCATTAGGCTGTTCATTGGCTGCTATATCTCACTGAATGTTGCATGCCCTTGAGCTGACAGACTACATCTCAATGAAGGAGGCGTCTCGATGGAGGAAATGAGAAGGAAGATGAGTGGGTAACCATAAGTCAAATTTCACACTCGGGGAATCATGTAGACGAAAAATTAGTGTGTACAAATACCGCAACAAGAAAAGGGGGAAGATGAACTGCTAGCTCCACATAAACACTTCCGCACCCGCTTAACTGAATTGTATTATAAAATGGCAACCATTTCTAAATTCTTACTAATCAAGGTGCACTTGAGAGACACAACACTGGAGGAAACAGAAGGACAAGAGTGCATTGAGACCGCGGAAAACCAACGAAGGCAAGCAAAGCACAATTCTAGCTTATGGACGGGAAGGAACAGGGAACAAAATAGAGGGCCTTCGAACGCTCTCCTCCAACAGCAACTCTGAAGAACCATGCAGGAATAATAACAGAGCAGGGAAAGAAGCCACCGATGAATGCAAGGAACCAAACAACGTCAGGAAGCAGATCAGGGACATAACATACCTCTGGAATTTTAAACATAGCATGATACACTTAACTTCCTCATGTTAAAACACAAACTATAACGGGAAGGTCGAATTTAAAGCAACCAATTACTTTGGGTGATAAGGAGATGGCAATATCTTTAGTGAATGAAAGGACTCACTTGTTGTAGCTTCTCAAGCTATATCTGACATGGAATTAGACATGAGAACTCTTCAAGTGTTAAAACAAATATGAGCAAAAGCCAAATCAGTTTACAGGGCTTGATGGTTCCTGATAAAGTATGTTCTAGCATGCACTAAATAACAACTTGACTTGTCTAATTCCAAAATGAAATGAATGATTGTACTGAAGCTCTAGTAAGAAATTTCTCACACAATCACAAAGGCAAGTAATTTCAATCAAGTACTTAAAGTGAGAAGTACAGAACTTTCTCACATGACCTCAACCAAAACCACACGGGAAAAAACCATGCCCATGGATCAGAACACCCAATGCTCATCCTGGCACAGGTAACCTTGTCGAAACAGAGACACCCAAAACCAAAGCTTATAGGCATCTATGAAAGTGTTTTAGTATCTCCTGCAGAGAAACTGTTATTTAAGAAATCCAAATTAGGCATCTCTTAAATAGGTTAGGTGGTAGTAATAAATCATCATAAATCCTGAGGACAAAATCTGAGGCATTATCATGCTTATAAATATTGCAAAGACACGTGAAATGGTCAACATGGGAACATTGTTCAGCGCTCAAACAACCCCAAAGTGGTACATTGAGAATCTAAAAATAAGAAATTTCCTCTATCGTGTTGTACTTAACTAAACAAATAAATAGGGATAATTTGCGATGGAGACACACACATAGCCTAGAGGTTTGCAGCTTTGCCCTAGGAATCTAGGATCATCACAGCTGACCCTCTGATCTATTCTAATGGAGTTATTGCCGGGAACCGTAACAACAGCCTGTGAAATATAAGATGTTTGTTTCAGACGAGGCAAATAGCAGTTTTTATGTTTTTCTCTTAACTCAAAATTATAATCCTACACCACAAAGCTATAAAACCGAGAGGTGTACCAACATATTTCTGAATCTCAGACGTGTGTACTTCTTGGAATAAATATAGAAACTGGTTGCTCGGAGTCATCCATCATCTACTCCCACATAAGCTAAGGCTCCAAAACTGTATGTTAAGAGATAAGGAATCACAAAAAAGGTACGTGAAAAAATGTAATATGAGCAACCATCGATAGATGGTTACTAATCGGAGACATTGGACCTGGACCTGGTGAACCACACAGTTGAACCTGGGCAAGCATACTGATGTTTTTGAACCAGCCACAACAAAAGGTTTAACATCAAGGGACTTACTTTTCCTGTTGATTTTCTGTTGATAACCAGTATGAAGCAGACCTAAAGGACTACATGTTTTTTGTCGATACCAAATAGAAATAGACATGGAGATTTTTGCTATGGTAACCTCTGAAAATAGTGATATTGCCAGGTAGGAAAATAGTACCTCCATTTTAAAAAGTTTTGTTATGGTAACCTTTGAATAAAGTATTAAAGTTTTTTTACGATATCTATAGCATAATCAATGATACCAAGTAATCCCACTCAAAACCATACACATTAGGTAACAACATTCAGTTATATGTTGATCTAATCTAAAATGTCTATAAACTCTATAACCAAATATAAACAGGTGATTTTTATAACTCTTACAGTTGGGAGGTGCGACAATTCTCTCGGTTCAATCCCAACACATGTAATAAAAAAATCAACCGGGTTCCTAGAAAATGCTAATTGCATAAAAAGTGCACCAAACAATATAATTTATATACAAGAGATTAAATCTCTCCTTTTGAAGTACTGAAGCAAATCCATACGCATGTCTAATAAGGAAGTACACAACTATGGAAATGATACATAGATAGAGCAATCTCAAATGATGAAAGCTCAGATGTGCAGAATGCAAATGAATAAATCAAGTATTCCAATCCGTCTTACCCTTTTCTCAGTAATCAACACAACATCATTGAGATGTCCACAACGATCAGTGGTCAAATTAACAACTATATGCGAGTGGCCAAATTATAGCCTCAGGTCACATTCGATATATCAGAATCAGAAGGTATGATGTCATCATGGTAGATCCTACAGATTATCGGCACATACCTGACTATGGAATCATGGCCTGCATTTCACCATTCTGTTTCAACATTGCAACCTTTTGGATAGTACCAAGTGAAGGGAACACCTGAAATCAATTTATACTTTATCTGCACGACTGAATAATCTAGAAAAAAGGAAGGTAGTAAGATATCTGTAAAGTATGTAAAATATTCATAACTGGTTTTAAAAAACATTATTGTAAAAGTAGATACCATAGAACAACAAATCAGTCATTCGATTACATCAACAATAAGTTATCGGAAGCTAAAAAGGAGAATGATATTAGTTATAAGATCAGGAGCAGTTTAAGCTAGTAGGTGATATCTAAAATTTAAGGTTAGATGCTATGCACTGCCTTTCAACTATGCATGATTGGTTATTAGGGGGGGTGGCCATCCCCACCTTGAAGCCTACTTTATTCACTTATTTTTGTAAGTGATATTCATATTTGAGTCAAAAACCACGGCAAAAAGCAGAAACAACCATACAATACATAAAATCAAATTCAGAAATGGTACCAATAAAACTAAATGTTTAGTGACCGACCTAGTTCCACTTCCACATGTACAATAATTCTAGTTTAAGGATTTTATTGAAAACGTTCCCTGATTATTTGGTATGACAGAAAGGCGGCTACATATATTCTTTCAAGCTTAAACGCCGCAAGACTCTACAGTACCTTCTCTCTTAGAGGTTGAATGGTAACTCAAATCAGGTTATGTATATCGACTTTCTGAAAATGTTACACTCTTTTTTCTAAATTTGTGAGACAAAAATAAAAAAGAAAAGCTATATGGCATATACAACGGTATCATCACGAAGGCTGCAACACACTGATTCGTGACAAATCTTTCATGAAATAAAAATGCTCAAAAAGAATGTAACGCAGACCTAAAAAGTAACATCCAAATGAAACTACATATAAGCACTAAATCCAGGGAATGTTATGATAATTTAGAGGCAACACTAATATTCATTGCTTCAGAGTATCCTGGTAGGCTAGCATCCTCTAAGGGTAGAATACACAACAAATGATCATTTGTAGTTCAGAGCAGCTATGTGTAGAAATAGTATGTTCACTACTAACTAATTAATGTACAACAAAGCAAAGAAAACAAGTGAATTATGTGCTCATCTTGCCGATTAGGTATGGTTACAGCCTGTGACCCTTTCCTGTGGTATGTATGCTAATATAAATTATCCTATAAGAGATAACGCAAAAACAAGAATACTGGAAAGCCATTTTTTCCACACACACGCACACCATTACACAAAGGGAAAAAAACATTAGGTTGGGAGAATATATGACATATGTTTCTAGATGTGCTTCAACTATACATTAAAAGGCATGTTGACCATTTATTAATAAACAAGTACATTAGGCTATTTAAGGAATGCAAATAAATGATATATGGATTATTGCAGTAATTTACTATGTATAAGCTGCTCAGTAAATACAACCAACACCATGAAAACACGTTGAGTTCAAGTTTGAATTAACCGCAGGGTTGTAGCACTTCTATTTTGATTTTAAAAAAAGACCCAGAAAAGCCAACTCAAACAAAGGAGTCCAACAGGAAGGTACAACTACGGTAGTGGAATATTTACCCACCATGCAACAACGACATCAACACTGGCAGATACTTTCTATGTTAGGCAATAAAGAAAATTATCATATTACTAAGCCTTCGAAGCAGATACTTTCTAGCAGAGGGATGTGAAGAACACTCGAAGCAAAAGAAGACCAGCAGTGAACCCTTCCTACCATGTAGAGCAATGTATCGCATGGACCTGGAGGCTCAGTTACCAGCAATACACTCTAGTGAGTTTTGCATCGGCGTTGCATACGTTGCATAACCATACCGGCGCGGATAACAATGAGATCATCCAGAGCTCGACACTAAACATGGCGAGGAGCTACACAATCTGTAGCATCCTGGAGCGATGGCCGGCGAGGAGAGGCGTGGCAGCAGCAGACTTGGATGACGATGATATCATCGAGAACTCAGCACTGAACAAGATGAGGAGCTCTGTCTTTGCATCTCTAGTGTCCACGTGTAGTACTGCAAGACAACATAACCCAGAAAGAGGAGAGAGATCAATTTAAGAAAATATGGTTTTATCTTGCTCAACGGTTGATGAAACAACCCACTTCTATGCAAAGGCAGAACATGAACAACAACCAGAGCATCTTCTTTACTTTGAAACTCAAAGCTAGCACAAAAAAAACAAATCTAATAGATAATAAGGGACTGCAAAAACGAACAAATTACAAAAATCGAAACAAAGACCTTACCAACATGCTTGTGCACCTGGCATAGACCATGTCTCCCGAGCTCAGCGGATTCGGCAACACCTGAAATCATCTCACAAATATTTAAACTGAATAATCTTGTGGAGCTAAACTTATGCTAAAAGTACATTCCTCTCATGCTATGTCTATTAGAATATGGAGATTCTTCGAGTATATATGTCTAATACAATAGAAGTAATTTATATTTTCCAATGGATGTTGATTGCACGAGAAACATGCTGCTCTATCTTTGCTTTGAATTGCCCGATATTTACATAGCACATGTGTCAATAATGCATCCTTTCGTGGCACTTGTGCCTCCTTTGATTTATCTAATGCATCAAAAATTGCAGGAACCTCACTGAAATTGACATCTAGTTAGTGCAGTTCTATTAGACCAAGACCATGAGAAAAGAATCGCAGATAGAACCAGTGAGTACAGCAAATGAAATGAAATTTAGTTCAAACAAACGGTAACTATTATAGAACCATCTGATTTTTCATATTAGTGGCTACAAATAGAACCCATCATTACTATTTAGTTATTATACTAGCATTAACAATTGTTTTGAGGTATAGTCTTAACGGAGATATCAACAAGTTGTCACCTAATTACCTGGCTGGCTTTAAGTTGTCCTCCATTCAGGAGTTGTCATGTCTCAGTTGCAGAGTGCAGAAATTTCAGTTAAATGCTGACACAACATCGTTGTTCAAAGAATGCTTGGGCTGCAGCTGAAACATATCCTACCAAGTATCTACAGAAAAGTACCAAATGGCTGGTGGAAGGGAGCAGATGCTCACATAAGCACTGAACTCATGAATAAACTTACCAAAAATCCTAAAGAATTGGAGCTACTAAACCTAGTCCCATCCCTGCACACAAGGCTGAAAAAAGAGAGCATGAGAGAGGAAGAGGGACGTCAACCATGGCCGTGAGAGGAAGAGGGACGTCAACCATGGCCGTGTATAACAAGGTATACCTGCAGATAGGTTCGGTACAATGAGGTCGCTGGCGAGGACACGTCCAGCCACCGTTGCTGCCGTGGCCAGCCGCAGCTATCGCTCGACGCACGCTCACTGCCATTGCTCGGCACGTGCTATGCGACCGCCACCATCATCCAACCACCCGCGGCCAGGCATGGCGGTGGCCTCATTTGGTCGCATGTGTCTCTTTGGCATGTGTGTCAGTAAATACAAAATAACCAAATTAGAATAGGCATAGTTGAATAGGAAGCTACTCATCAGATCAAAGAGCACTGATATTTTCAGCAAAAAAAATCAATGAGTTTTCAAATAACGATAGTTTGGGGGCGAGATGGCATGGGAATGGTGAGTGGTTCTACTCCACTTCTCAAATCAAATCAAATCAAATAACCGGGGAGTTCAACTTGGAGATTTTATCCAGCTTCCTAGCCATGGAAATCCTCTAGCCTCCTACCAAAAAAGGAGCTCAGGCCTCACCTTCCTCAACAGACGTCTTACGGGTCAGCAGATCCCATGGAAACAAAACGAGATAGAGCTCACCTTTCCATCTCAGACATGCTCGTTGTCTCCACAGCGTAGGACTGGCGTCGGGAGCCGACGAGGGTGGGGCGAGGCGCTGAGCGGCCAGCGCAGCTCCGTCTCCCTCCTCCTCCCGCATCCTCTCCAACAACGTCATTGTTGCCGCCACCCACGAGCCTCCCAAATGGGGCCAGATCCCGTCAGCGAGGTGCCGTCCATGGATTTCACGGAGCAGCCCCATCACACATACCGTGCCCCCGCCATCTCAGGCATGGACCAATCCATGCTCCTCCTCCTCCGTCCCAGCGCCACCCCTTACCGCTCCTTCACCTCCGGCGCTGGGTGGGTTGAGGGGGAGAGGCCCGACGACGGTGGCGGCTCGTGGACGATCGTGGCAGAGCTCGCCGACCGTCGCCATAGCCGGTCTCCGAGCGCCACCTCCTCTTCTTCTTTTCCTCCTGTGGAAGCGCTCGTCGACGGGCCCTAGCCGCCGCCGCCGGTCTCCCCGCGCCCGCGACGAACCAGGCCGGTCGATCTAGTGCGAGGGTCCCGGCCAGGAGGTGGGGACGGCGGAGGGGAGGAGGTAAGGGGCTGGGGAAAGATGGGACGTCGCCGGAGGGGCCGGGGATGGCGAGGTGAGGTGAGGAGGCGGCGGATTCGGGAGGAGGAGATAGGCGTGGATTGGGGAGGAAGAGGAGCACGGGATTGGGGAGGACAGGAGGCTCTCGATTGGGTAGGTTTTCACGGTCTTTCTTTTTCTCAGCGACACAAACACGGACGCTCGCTGTCTCTGACAAGCCACCCCGAACATGCATGGGCCCAGACTTCATGGACTCATAACGAGCAGCAGATGGTAAGAAAGTAATAACCACATCGAACGGTTGGAGGTAAAAGCGGAGTTGAAATTCTACCGGGCGTAAAGCCCGCCTTTGGTGCCTCATTTCTATTTATTAGTTTTATGGGACAATAGCCCTCTTTTCCGGATCTTGCTTGCAAAAAGCTCACTCCTCAAATAGAAGAAGGCGTTTCCATTCTTTAGCCATGTCTCTTGATCGATACCATCCACGTGTCTTTTATTCTTTATAAAAAGTCTTAAAATGCATTGCGACTTCCTTTTGCATTCAAGTAGATAAGAGAAGCTTGTGGGGATCGTCAAGAACAAACTTAGACCAGTTCATATTTGTGCCTGCACAACTGAAGAGGTCAAGAGCAATAGGCCCATACGGATGCGCTCACCTTGGCCCAGGGTTGGCCCTTGAACCGGAATGGTTTGTGTGCCTTCCCCCTGGTTTATCAGTTGCAGGTGAATCCTGTGAAACATCTCTCTCGAGGACACTTGGAAATGCAAAATGCGCAGGGTGAACGAGTGGTCGTGATCTTTTTGCCCCTCTCAGGTGCCTCCAACGCGCGAGTAGTCTAGAACATTTATAGATAGAAATTAAATGGTTTGAGTATGCATATTGTTAGAGAAGAACATTGGGCCGCCAACTAAAGCCATGTATCATGGTGGAAGTTTCAGTTTGGACATTAATCCTCAATCTCTTATGAGAATATTATCTGTTGTTGAATGCTTAAGCATTAAAGAGGAGTTCATTATCTGTTTTCTATGTTGTCCAGATATGGATGTCCCTAAGTTGAGATCTATCAAAAAACGAGAAATCAAATGCGATCAATCTCCTTGGACCTCTGTACAGGTGACATAGAGGTACCCCTTTGTGACACTTGGTTGAAACATATGTAATGCAATGATAATCCATGGAAATCCGAGCTAAGTAGGACAAGGTGCGAGCACTATTGGTATTCTATGCATGAGGCTTGCAACTTATAGCATGTTTTATGCATAACACATATGAATTATTACTACCGTTGACAAAATTGCTTCTATGCTTCCAAAATAAAAAGCTCTAGCACAAGAGTAATCTCTGCTTCCCTCTGCGAAGGGCCTTTCTTTTACTTTATGTTGAGTCAGTTTACCTACTTCTTTCTATCTTAGAAGCAAACACTTGTGTCAACTACTGTGCATTGATTCTTACATACTTGCTTATTTGCATTCATCATATTACTTTGTATTGACAATTATCCATGAGATATACATGTTGAAGTTGAAAGCAAGCTGCTGAAACTTATATCTTCATTTGTGTTGCTTCAAAACCTTCTACTAAGAATCTATTGCTTTATGAGTTAACTCCTATGCAAGACTTATTGATGCTTGTCTTGAAAGTACTATTCATGAAAAGTCTTTGCTATATGATCAGTTGTTTAGTCATTATCTTTACCATTGCTTTGAATCACTTCATTCATCTCATATGCTTTACAATAGTATTGATCAAGATTATGATAGCAGCATGTCACTTCAGAAATTATCCTTGTTATCGTTTACCTACTCGAGGGCGAGTAGGAACTAAGCTTGGGGATGCTTGATACGTCTCAAACGTATCTATAATTTCTTATGTTCCATGCTAGTTTTATGACAATACTCACATGTTTTATATACACTTTACATCATTTTGATGCATTTTCCGGCACTAACCTATTAACAAGATGCCGAAGCGCCGGTTCTCGTTTTCTGTTGTTTTTGGTTTCGAGAAATCTTACACGGAAATATTCTCGGAATTGGACGAAACAAAAGCCCACGGTCTTATTTTCCACGGAGCTTTCCAGAACACCGAAGGAGTGACGGAGAGGGGCCAAGGTGGCCCCACACCCTAGGGCGGCGCGGCCTGGAGGGGGGCGCCCCCCTGTGGGGTGGGCCCCTCGGCCGCGTCCCGACTCTGCCCCTTCGCCTATTTATTCTCTCCGTCGTGAAAACCCTAGTACCGAGAGCCACGATACGAGAAAACATACTGTGACGCCGTCGCCACCAATCCCATCTCGGGGGATTCAGGAGATCGCCTCCGGCACCCGCCGGAGAGGGGAATCATCACCGGAGGACTCTACATCATCATGCCCGCCTCCGTATTGATGCGTGAGTAGTTCATCCTTGGACTATGGGTCCATAGCAGTAGCTAGATGGTTGTCTTCTCCTCTTGTGCTATCATGTTTAGATCTTGTGAGCTGCCTAAGATGATCAAGATTGTCTATTTGTAATGCTACATGTTGGGATCCGATGAATATGGAATACTATGTCAAGTTGATTATTGATCTATCATATACGTGTTGTTTATGATCTTGCATGCTCTCTGTTGCTAGTAGAGGCTCTGAGCAAGTTGATACTTGTAACTCCAAGAGGGAGTATTTATGCTCGATAGTGGGTTCATGCCTCCATTGAATGCAGGACGAGTGACGGAAAGTTCTAAGGTTATGGATGTGCTTGTTGCCACTAGGGATAAAACATCAATGCTTTGTCTAAGGATATTTGTGTTGATTACATTACGCACGGTACTTAATGCAATTATGCATTGTTTGCAACTTAATACTTGGAAGGGGTGCGGATGCTAACCCGAAGGTGGACTTTTTAGGCATAGATGCATCTTTGGATAGCGGTATATGTTCTTTGTCGTAATGCCCTAAGTAAAACTCATATTAGTCATCATGATATGTATGTGCATTGTTATGCCCTCTCTATTTGTCAATTGCCCAACTGTAATTTGTTCACCCAACATGCTATTTATCTTATTGGAGAGACACCACTAGTGAACTGTGGACCCCGGTCCATTCTTTTACATCTGAAATTCAATCTACTGCAATCTCTGTTCTGTGTTGTTCTTCGCAAACACACATCATTCTCCACACCATACGTTTAATCTTTTGTTTACAGCAAGTCGGTGAGATTGACAACCTCACTGTTAAGTTGGGGCAAAGTATTTTGATTGTGTTGTGGAGGTTCCACGTTGGCGCCGGAATCCCTGGTGTTGCGCCGCACTACACTCCTTCACCAACAACCTTCACGTGGCCTTCGTCTCCCTCTTGGTTCGATAACCTTGGTTTCTTTCTGAGGGAAAACTTGCTGTTGTGCGCATCACACCTTCCTCTTGGGGTTCCCAACGGACGTGTGCATCACGCGCCATCAGGGAGGTACTACTGGTGCGTAGCGCTGAATGTAAGTGGGAGAATTAGGTTGTGTAAAGTGCATAGTTCAGAGCAATGCAAATGTTGACAAGCGAGTGCATAACACTATGTTACAAACTGAACAGTGAAAATTTAGTGTATGATGAATATAAGCATGCTAATTTGGTGTTTCCGAATTCCAAAAAGCATTAGACAGAGTCGGTGATAATATCAGACTTAAATCATGGCATGTATATGTGGCTTAAGAAAATATACCCGAACCCATGGATGGTTACGACTCGGCTGGTCCTTGGACTTGAGCTTATATAAGCATCCAGAAGGTGGGGCTGACAGTAACTTGGTGGTAGCCTCTGCAGATGCCTCATCGGCGGCGGTTGCAATCCTTTTGACCAATGAAGGCTTAGCGGTTTCGATCCGCATATGAAAATTGAAGAGCAACAGATATCAACAGTGATATATAAAATGAATCTATGAGACGCTGATGCATATAGTGCTGGATGTAAGAGGAAGAATAGGGTTGTGTGTGCTTCTGAACTATTGGTAAGCATTAGACAAAGCCGATAATAAACAGACAAAAATCAAATCATGTATGAGGATTAAGAAAATATATCTGCTTACTGAAAAGGATACCACCCAGCTGGCCCGTGGCCTTGTGCTTGAGGAGGTTTTCAGAAGATGGTGGCGGCACCATCGTCTTCACAGCAGACCTCATCGGGATCATTTTTTTCCATTTGAGTAGAGGCACGAAGTTTCATCCTGCATATGAATAGCAACATAACTCATCATTGATATTTAATAAATCTATGAGATAGACTGATGCAAATAGTGCGGGATGTAAGTGGAAGAATAGGGTTGTGCATAGACAACAGTTGACAACAATGCAAATGCACTACAAGAAAAGTTCTGATATACAACGTCCCAAAATTGTCAGCTAAGGGCCATTTTACGTCGCCTATGGGCCTAACCCGACGATATGGGTTCTGTTGTCGAAACTGCGTCAGGCAAAGTCCTACGACGATTTTTTCGGTCCGTCGCGCTTGGGCGCCCTTCCGCCACGGAAAATCGGACCGTTGCGAAGTGTTTCCGGGAGCCCGTTGACTGCGACGTCATGCAAGCGCCACGTGGCGGACGCCGTTAGCTGGCGGTTAATGGCGTTAGCCGAGCTGAAACCCCGTGGTAGATGGAAGGCCCACACGAGGCATCGCCACGTCTTAAGCGGGCCGACCCATTAAGTTTGCGCGCGGGCCGGTGACTTAGTTTGACCGGTCAACTATATAGGCTGGGCTGGTCCATTAGTTACGTGGGTCGGGCCTAACCTCTAAGGTTGCCTGGTCAAAACTTTAATGGGCCGGCCCACTAAGCATGTGGGCCGGGCCGAATGCACTCTTTTGACGGGTCAACGGAGCAAAGGGCCGGCCCACAAGACATGTGGGACCCACTTTCTGTTATACGGCCGACCCATTTAACAAGTGGGGTCCACCTTAAAGCAAGTGGGCCGGCCCAAGAAGTTATTGGGCCGGCCCATTTAGCACGTGGGTCACTCTTTCCTGCTATCGGGCCGGCCCATTTAGTATGTGGGGTCCACAATAGATCAAATGGGCTGGCCCAACAAGAAAGTGGGTCGGGCCAAAAACACAGGTGGGTCCCACTTTCCTGTTAAAGGGCCGACCCATTTGGTATGTGGGGTCCACCATATAGAAAGTGGGCCGGCACAACAAGATAGTGGGCCGGACCAAAAACGCAGGTGGGTCCCACTTTCCTGTTAAAGGGCCGGCTCATTTAGTATGTGGGGTCCACCATATAGCAAGTGGGCTGGCCCAACAAGAAAGTGGGCCAGGCCAGAAACACAGGTGGGTCCCACTTTCCTGTTAAAGGGCCGGCCCATTTAGTATGTGGGGTCCACCATATAGCAAGTGGGCCGGCCCAACAAGATAGTGGGCGGGCCAAAACACAGTGGGTCCCACTTGCTGTTAAAGGAAAGGCCCATTTAGTATGTGGGGTCCACCATATAGCAAGTGGGCTGGCCCAACAAGATAGTGGGCCGGCCCAATAGCGAGTGGGCCCACTATCGTGTTAACGGGCCGGCCCAATAAGTAAGTGAGCCGGCCCAAAATGAAAGTGGGTCCCACACTATTGTTAATGGGTCGACCCAATCTGTTGTAGGGCCCTGGTTGTTTGACTAGTCAACTTGCATTAAATTTCATGAGCCTAAAATCTGATATCATTGATACACACAATTACATACACAAATAAAATAACTAGGAAAATTACAAGGCAATTAATGTGCCCAAATAAAAAAATTACATAGAATCATTGAGGACTTCTATTAGCATCATCAATAACACGTTGACATTTGGCAATCACCTTGATTGAATCTTGTGTACTCTTGGTCAACATATCGACTACGAGACCTTAAAGCGAGCAATACCATGTCTTTTATAAAGTACGGCCTTGAGATATTTCTTGTTTGATGAACGGAATGGTCTAGGTTGACGGCTATGAGAGGATGCATCGGAAGAAAGATCAGAACTTTTTGTGGGCCTCTCTTCGATGAAGATTGCTTCATCGAAGCTGCATTCGATAATAATGCAAAAAGAGTTAAACGATGAACTATGCAAACATGTATTAAGCATTGTCGATATGAGATAGTCACAAGTACTAAGCACAGACTTACATTATATCGTTGCATAGGCTCACCCCGGAACCTTTTTTGCGCTCTATCTTCTACTAAGGACTTCTTCATTACAACTGCATTCTAGTAATATTGCAAACATAGTTACAACAGTGAACTATTCAAACATTTATTATGCAATGTAGATATAAGATAATAACAAGTTGCATAAATAAGACAATGTATGGAACTTGTACTAAGCAGACTTACATCATAATGTTGCACAGGGTCGCTTTGGCGACTATCTTCTAATGATGACTGCTTCACTAAAAATGCAATCTGGTGATATTGCAAAAATAGTTACAACAATTAACTATTCAAACATGTATTACGCAATGTAGATATCAGATAACAACATGTAGCAGAAATAAGCACAAGATAAGATAAGATGCATGTACTAAGCACATGCGGCTCCGCTGCAGGTCCTTCTCTTGCGTGCACTAGTCGTGGTCGACATGCCAGTCATTTTAGGTTCAGCCATCAAGTGAAATGCTAATCCTCCTGCTCCATTGTCCTTAATCTGTGTTTAGATATCACATTTAAGACCAAGTTAGCTGGTTTCAAATAACAAAAAACTTGAGCTGCCAAATTAATAAGCCAATATTTACCAGATATCAGATTAAAACCAACTAGATGTTGCTTTGCATGAGATACGAATTTCAGACATTCAGATTTAGAGTAGGGTAATGCCAAGGTTTTCCACATAAAGTAAAGCGGCATTAAGAATGACCAAATATCGGGTTCAAATCACCTTCGCGGTTTCTCCAAGACAAGCATATCAAATAGGCAGAAACATAGTAAAGCATGGATGGCATTGCTATGGCGGGGTTCGAAGTGTTAATCTCTTGCATAAGGAACAATGCATATAGGTTATAGATAATAACGAAGTAAAGCGCCAAAGTTACCAACCAAGAACTCAGATTCCAACCTTCAGTAGCGTCCCCGCTGTTAATGTTGGATATTCTAATAAGTGGTTCGCATGATCAATCCCTAGGAAAAATAACATTGACAAGTTAGTCTACGATAATACAAAGACCAGACATGCACGCATCAATAACTATACAAGCTGTGCGACAGGAGCATTCATGGAAAAAATAGCTATAAGCTAAAGACGAGGTATAAGAGCAAGAAGATTGGAAATGCACATAGCATGATTATAAAAGCAGTGTGAGAATAGCAGACACGAGAAAACAGCTAGCGGCGAGCTAATGACGTGGTATAAGAACAACCAGATTGGAAATGCCCATAGCATGACTATAAAAGGAATAGCATGCGATACAAAAACAGGTTGGCGGCAAATGAATGGGTATATGGCTATAAATATGTGGATGCACACGGGTGTACGTAGAATGAACGGGATGGTAGCGACCGGATAATGCTTTTGTACTTGTACAATATTTAAACGAACTTCATGCGAAGTAACACATCAAGAAATTTAATGGCATATGAGATCCGCAAATAACTACACAAAACATGGCTAAAGAAACACCGCGATCTAACGGGCCAGCGTACTAACCAAGCTGCGGCGGGGTGGACGGGGGCGGCAACTTGCATTCCGGCGGCGGCGAACGCGGGAGACGAGGAGTCGACCCTGTTTCAGTAGAAGCGGGCGTTAGTGAAGCAGATCTGGTTGGGTGGCAAGGGATTCGGTGAAGTTGATACGGCCGCTGCGCCGAGGTAGTCGGTGGAATAGATCGGCTTACGTGGAGGGGGCCGCGGTGAAGTAGACACGGTTCGGTTGGAGAGGATCCGGTGCGTCGACAGGAAAGGCGTTGATTGCTACGCTGTGGATGAGGTCGGCAGTGAAGCAGATCCATCGGTGGCGAGGTCGGCGGTGAAGCAGATCCGTCGGTGGCGAGGTCGGCGGTGAAGCAGATCCGTGATACGTCCCAAACGTATCTATAATTTCTTATGTTCCATGCTACTTTTATGATGATACTCACATGTTTTATACACATTATATGTCATTATTATGCATTTTCCGGCACTAACCTATTGACGAGATGCCGAAGTGCCAGTTCCTGTTTTCTGCTGTTTTTGGTTTCAGAAATCCTAGTAAGGAAATATTCTCGGAATTGGGCGAAATCAATGCCCAGCATCCTATTTTTCCACGAAGCTTCCAGAACACCCGAGAGCCAGCAGAGGAGGGCCACAGGGCCACCAGATGACAGGGTGGCGCGGCCAGGGCCTGGGTCGCGCCCCCCTATTGTGTCACCGCCACGTCAGCCCTCCGACTCCGCCTCTTCGCCTATTTAAGCCTCCTCGACCTAAAACCTCGATACGAAAAAGCCACGGTACAAGAAACCTTCCAGAGCCGCCGCCATCGCGAAGCCAAGATGCGGGGACGGGAGTCTCCGTTCCGGCATGCCGCCGGGACGGGGAAGTGCCCCGGAAGGCATCTCCATCGACACCACCGCCATCTCCATCAACGCTGCTGTCTCCCATGAGGAGGGAGTAGTTCTCCATCGAGGCTAAGGGCTGTACCGGTAGCTATGTGGTTAATCTCTCTCCTATGTACTTCAATACAATGATCTCATGAGCTGCCTTACATAATTGAGATTCATATGAGTTTTGTATCACTATTCATCTATGTGTTACTCTAGCGATGTTATTAAAGTACTCTATTCCTCCTCCATGGTGTAACGGTGACAGTGTGTGCATCATGTAGTACTTGGCGTAGGTTATGATTGTAATCTCTCGTAGATTATGAAGTTAATTATTGCTATGATAGTATTGATGTGATCTATTCCTCCTTCATAGTGTGATGGTGACAGTGTGCATGCTATGTTAGTACTTGGCGTAATTGCAATGATCTATCATGCACTCTAAGGTTATTTAAATATGAATATCGAATGTTGTGGAGCTTGTTAACTCCGGCATTGAGGTGCTCTTGTAGCCCTACGCAATTAGTGGTGTTCATCATCCAACAAGAGAGTGTAGAGTGGTTTTATTATGTGATCAATGTTGAGAGTGTCCACTAGTGAAAGTATGATCCATAGGCCTTGCTTCTAAGCATCGAAACTCGTTGCCATATTTTATTCAGATTGCTATTACCACTCATATACATCCATATTACTTGTATTTCACTATCTCTTCGCCGAACTAGTGCACCTATACATCTGACAAGTGTATTAGGTGTGTTGGGGACACAAGAGACTTCTTGTATCGTGATTGCAGGGTTGCTTGAGAGGGATATCTTTGACCTCTTCCCCCCTGAGTTCGATAAACCTTGGGTGATCCACTTAGGGAAACTTGCTGCTGTTCTACAAACCTCTGCTCTTGGAGGCCCAACACTGTCTAGAAGAATAGAAGCACCAGTAGACATCAATCACTACAAGAAAAGTTGCCATGGCCGACGAAGTTGAAGTCGCGCCGTGGTTGCTGGTGTACCATGGCCGACGATTTTGGTCCCTCCGTGGTGCATGTCAAAACTTTTTTTTTCTCGTTTTTGAGGCCACCTAGCCCGACGAAAGCGGCCAAAACGTCGCGTATGGTGGCCCGGGACGTGGTGCATCGCGAATTCTCGGGTTCGCCGGCCGAGTCAACGCAAATCCGCACCGCCGAGGGATGTAGGGCCCAGATGGCAGCCTCTCTGGCATTGTTTTTTTCTCGATCACGCCATCTCGTTCAACGTTCTCCGATCGAGCCGTTTACGATGCGAGGATCATGGGTCCCGCATGTCATCCTCTATGAACCAAAATTCTTTCTATTCTTGGATTTTTTGACCCCCGATTTCCGGCTACTTCCTTTTTCTTTTGATCCCTTGCCGCCTTGGAAACGTTGAGACCGCTGCTTGCTAAATGGGACCCGCATGTCATCCTCTATGTGCAATCAACTTTCTTTTCTTGGAGTTTT